>NW_010389988.1:2141-36932 GCF_000710305.1 Buceros rhinoceros silvestris | reverse complement strand
CAGCAGGAAACCTCGGGACGCAGGCACCAGATGCAATCCTGCGCTTCACTTGGGTAATGCTTCCCAAGAGGCCTGGAGAAGGAGCTGCTCCTCAGTCCAGGGGACGTCTAGGCAGGAGATGGAAAGGAGCCCAGTAATTCTGGTCATCAGAAAATCTCCTCACTCAGATGTTTCTTTTCTCAAATTAGGTGAAAAGAGTCAAACGCCTACGTACAGAAAACATGTTTTCTGTTTTACGTGTCAACCACAATTGATGAGCTTAGTTAACACAGCAGTTATTGATATTCTTGATGGCTCTAGGAATTTGTGAGTGATGTTCTCAGAGGTGAAATGAATACTGGTGTAGAACAATATTTCACGATGCCATTTTCTATGTTTCCAGGGATGCTTCTCTCCCAGTGACTGAAAGAAAAAAATAACCAAGGTACTTCGGTACAGTCAGATGCGCTGGAAAGAGGATGGACTTGTACGTAATAAACCCCAGGATTATTTTTTCCTCTTTTTATGCCACTTGGAAAAAAAAACCAAACGAACCCACAGTTAAAGCACAGTCAAAATTGCTGCTGATCTCTCAGGCTAACAGTGCGGTGAGTGAAAACTTGAGGGAAGTTTGGCTGTATTCCATTGTTTCAGTTCTGTGCTCTTTTAGGAATTTTAATTTTTCGTTGGGTAATTAGATCTCTGACATTAGCTGCATATAATTAACAGGGAAAATGGTTTGCGTGCTGGCTGTAATAGCACTCTCTGATCTGTTTGCCAGCTAACTGCTATGGCCTGGTTTTCGGAATCACTGTATTCCCACAGATAGTAGCAGACGTGCCTAACTGGAACCCACCTGGATTTGTTTGCGGGGTTGAAATCCTGGGACTCCTGACTGATTTCAGCCATCCCAAGATTTTGCGTGCATCCTCAAAATTTCCCTTTAAGCTACTCCTCTTCCAAAATGTTTATTCTCTTGTGAGATGAACGTGGATGACTCCACTTGTCAATAGAATAATAGGACTGAAACTTCATGTGCGAAGCTGTGTTGCTCAGGGAAGATGTTTTTTAGAATTAGCATGGCTTTTACTGTCATTTTCAAAATGCGCCTCTCTGGGTGGGAGGGAGATGTGTTCTCTTTGAACTAAAAATTAGCTTTATCTGTCTTTTGTAAACCAAAGTTCAGGACTCTGGTGTCATTCACGTCTTTAGAAAACGGTCCCCAAGTCTTTTTTAATAACCTATTTACCAGCTGCTAAGCAAACAACACCTAACTGTAGAGAACTGGAAACAAATTGGCTGCAGCTGCCTGTTACCATCTATTTTATGCTATTTACAACTTCCTTCTTGCATCTAGATTAGATCAGGTTTTGGTTCAGTAGAATAAAGCTTCTAGTCCTGACTTTTTAAGGAGTAAAAATATGGACATGAAGTGAGCGCAGCCAACACCAGATTACTTTCATTTTTATTTCTGAATGTGGGGTCTAGAAGTAATTTTTAGGTGCCTAATAATAATAAAAAAATAATAATAGCAAGGACAATAGACCTACGCTGTTCTGGACTGAAGTGGTGCAAGGATTCTCAGCTAAGTGCTGATTATGGTGCAACTTTTCTGTCCAGGTCTAAGGAAGGCAGTAGTGGAGGAAGAGACAAGTCCAGGAAGCATTTCTGAAAAATCCCCTGATCAGAGCCCGATGTATTTCAGTTCAGAGAGAAATGGCTTTTAAGGTTTATTGCGAGCCTCCTTAGAACTCCACTGGGTGCAACGGGATTAAAAAAAACATCCCAGAGAAGAGAAACCCTTTACCAGCTCTCTGCAGTTGAAGCGTATCATTCGCAGCTCTGCACAATCTTTGCTTTTCTAGGAGGAAGACAAAAATAGGCTTCCTACACAAAGCTCTCGTTAGGGGGTCACACAAATACACAGCAGACATTATTTTTTTTCTCAATCAGACCATTCTCTGCGCTATTTCTTTTGACGTATGGAGTGATCTTTCCCTTTTCCTTCCAGAGCATTACTGCCTTTTATTGTCTGTCATTCCACACGGCGACGATATATGAAGCCATTACTGTGCTAAGTACGTACCATGTGAACGTATATATGTGTGTGCGTATATGAAAATACTGCTTAGCTTCTATTTTTTGACTTCAATGTCTTTATTTAAGCTTTCAGTTTTGAAAATATCGTTGTGGGTTTGGTTAATTTGTTTTAAAAACAAGGTTTTATACTACTTTCTCCAATTTCTCATACTCAGTGCAGAAAAGCAGGACTTTGTTTATCACAACAGACTGGCAGAGTAGGAGGGAGCAGAGGGGAAGGCAAACGGAAAATTCTGCTGATAAAGTCTTTGAACACAGCCAAATATTGCACAGGTTAGATTTACAGTGCCGCTGAGTCTGAGTAGACACATACCTGCTTTTTAAGGTGGTTTTTTTGTTTGGTTTACTACAATACCTAAGACCAGAACGCAAAACTAGCTGCTAGGTGCTGTACAAACTCAAAATAGGAGGACAAGACCCAGCCTGGAGAGCTCACAATGCGGATAGAACCTTCCGGCGTTTGCAGGAGCTCACGTCTGAGGCCTGGACACGTCCTCTTGGAAAGACAGTCTCATCCAGCTTGTTCCAGCTTGATTACTGTCAAATTTTCTAATGTTTCAAAGGTTTTTTTCTGACTGAAGTTCCTAACATCTGCATCTCTTGAATGTTCTCATCATGTAGGCTACCAAGTCTGCTGGCTTTCCTTGTGTCCTGGAAGGATGCCTCAGTTTGAAACAGTCCCTGATACTACCAGATTCCTTCTGCCATAAACTACTGCTTTGTTTAATCGCTGGTCCGCTGAATTTACACCTGTCCAAACACCTGCCCTCAGTTCCATTAGTTCTGCCTGTGGCTAAATTAAAGCATCCCAAATATTAGCCCTCCCAAGGGATTTGCAGTAATTTGCTTTTACTCCAGATTTCAGACATCCTGGTGCTCATTGCGCAGTTGTCTCTTCTCTCCTCATCGTCCGGCAGAAGAGACTGAGATGACACAGAATATTATGGACTACATATGAAAATGAAAATAGAAAATAGAAATGAAAATAGAATTTTAAAATCATCCAGAGATATATTAGCTGAGTGGTCATTCACGTAACTTTAAATGTCTCAGTTATCAAATTCCATTTGACCAATTATATGGATGGATCTACAGCATACTTCAGCACCCTGCTCACTCAAAGTCTGAAACCACAGAGCTCGGTTATTAGGCCCTTGTGTGTGAAATAACCCATGGAAACAGCCGGAGAGGTCCAGCTCTTACTGGGTCCAGTGGGCAACCCCCTTCTGCCTGAACACTGGAGACGCTCTGAGGCATCAGAACAATTGCAGAGTGGTACTGCTGGTGCTACAACCAGCAAACATACGGAAACCTTCAAAGATTTGTTTTTTTCTTAAATCCACTGAAGAAGAAATAATTATGAATGTGAAAGGTAAAGACACTCATACTTGGGACAACTTTGCCCTCGTTTTTCTTTCATTTCTTTTCTCTTCTGACATTTGTACTTCCAAAAATCTTGACTATCTGTGCTGGTGAAACCATTTGTTCTTGCAGCTGAGCTTGACCCCTTTGAATAATAAAAGGCGGTGACATGTACTTCTCAAAAGCATCAGTGACTCCAGGATGCTCTGTGTTGAGATTGCAAATGGAAGCTGGTGATCGTATTCTTTCCTTTTGCTTTAAGCAACAAAATAGAACAATTGCATGCACCGGAGCACTTTAAAGAATGGCTGTTATTTCTAGGAAGAAATCTGGTTGAAAAGGTTCTCAACTGCCATGCTTAGTGGTTTTATCACTGCTTGTACTCTTAGCAGTGAGATCTGGGGGTGTTTTCTATGTTAATTGACCTGAATCCTTTTAAAAAGGTGCTGATTATATTTGATAGGCTCGTAGGATAGCAATAGTCTCGTCTTTACCAAGAGGACAAACTTATCTTCCTATTATCATTTTGCCATCAGTTGACACTTGCACTAATCTACTAATGTGGAATGTTAATCGTGATAATTTCTGATATTTCTACAAAGCTTTTCATCCTCTAGGATCCGAAAGCATTTAAAAGATTTGCTGTGTGTAACTGAGCTTTACCACGCCTTGTAGAAAAGCCCCGCTTTCCTGACAGAGGTCGTCAGCACATTGAGAAACCCTTTTTCCTTCCAAAGAAAATCTGGTAGCACAACCGTTGCAAGTTTGCAGTTGACAGCGAGGTTCATTTTGCATTCAGTGTGCGTGTTTGTGCCTAAATATTACAGTGACAGGCACGCTGTAACTACCTAAGACAGGAAATACTGTGCATGCACAGCCTTTTAAAAACTGGTGCATAGCCATACGATATCTGTATGAAGAAAAAAATGCATATACATGTCCTTGTGTTCACCACCAGCTATGCTGGGAATGTTTGCCAGATCTTATTTTGGATTCTATTTACAGTCTAAGCAAAACACTGCTCTCAATGCATTTCCACTGACATTAGTTAAGAAACAGCTCATGATGACGGTGTTCGATACCAGAGTGAATGGGGAAACAGGAACCTCAGTCAAATCCAGGCTGTAATACCCAGGAAAGGCTGACAAGCAGACAAAGGAATTTAATGGGTAATTCAGGTCTAGGAAAGAAATGGGCTATTGAAAGCTTCCTCCTATCAAATGTCTTTCAGTAAAAAAAAAAAAAAAAAAAGCCCAACATCCATTGCGGTGAACCTGTGGGGGACAACTGCCACCCCACCCTGGAAAAGGCTAAGGAAAAGAGGTAGATAGAGCTGGCTGAGATGGTGCGATTGTATGAGACCCTTCTGAGTTGTACTGAGAGCCACCAGGAAGAGTCGTCATGATTGTCAAAGGAAACAGAAGTGAGGATAAAGCAGAGTCCAGAAAGAGTGGAGGAGGTGACGTTAATTGTCCTATCTTTGTTATCTCTTTAAATATTTGGAGCATGGATACCCTCAAAGTCTTTGGTACGAGCCTGAATCCATATTGCAGCAACTCATATTGGCCTGAGTCAGTAAATGGTTATTAAATGGCAGGAATTTCTAGGAGCATCTGTGAGTTGCAGGAAACGGTGCTACTGATTCCACGAGGCTCTTCTTTTTATATCGCATTCCTATAAAAAGTGAGAAGGAATCATATTGCCAGCAGAGATGTAAAATCAGGTCGGGACTGTCGCTGGTTATTTAAAGGTTTTGCAATGCTTTTTGTAAGACTGAACCTATTACATGCTGTATCTTGGCCAAGTTCCATCTTTTATAATTACATCCTCTTCTCCCCTTCTCCAACATTTCTTGCTGTCGCAAGAGGATGGAGCATTCTTCTTTCTCCTGGTCTAGATGTCTGGGTAGCAGTATTTCAGTCTCATCACAGTCTGTCTGAAAGATGGATTCAAGTTGCCCAAGATGCGGCATGATCTCTGCATCACTCCCTGTGGCATTGCTGTGGATGGAGAGAAGGAAGGGTTTGAAATTAATTCTCGGGCAGAGGTTCTATTTTTCTGTCTGCTTAAATACGAGCACAAATCTGTTGGTTTGGCTTCCTGCACTGTTACTTGTTTGCTACGGTATAATCACTCCCTGGAGCAGTGGGAAACTTAAGACTTTGACTCTAAAAAGTACGTCGAGGTCATTTTAGTCAAAATGCAAACCACCAGTATCCCATTAGTACTGGGAATGCTTTTTCAGCACATTGACCAGCTTGTGCTTCCAGCTTGATGAGCTGGTGGTTGTAGCCCTTAGATGGCATTTTGATCAGCAGAATCAAGGCGGGGGGGGTGTGTCACTGCCTTATATCTGCTCAGTGAACTGCCAAGGATGTACTGGCAGCAAACAAGGGGTGTGTCACTATAAACTAAAAAACCGCAGGCACCTGATAGTATTTTAATACTGTTTTCTCCGTGGGTACAGTGTTTGCTGGTGACAAGAGCCCACAAGCCTGTTACTTGGAAGCACAGGCAGATACTTCACTGGAGCACTGGTCTGGTCTTCACAGCTTAGCAGCAGCTGTGGACATTTGACTTGGAAGAGTTTCACTGCAGTTTCACTGCAAGTGCCAGAACTACAACCTTTTTTCTGTGTCTGATAGTGTTTTGGGGCACTCAGTCTGATGCTCTTGGAAATAAGACTCTTGGTAGACTTAATTCCTCTTTGCTTTGAGGGGTCTGTTTTGGTGGCAAGCGGCCTGATTCCCCACTGCTTTGTACATTTCTAGAGAGGCTTAAACCAGTGTCATTTATCAATAGCATCATCTCTATATGTGCCCTTATATCCTCTTTGAGCAGGAGTGTGGGATGGTTTATGCGCCAGGCAGTGAATAATGACACCTATAGCTCCCTCTCTCCTTTTAACTTCTTGTTTTTCTCTAGTAAATACATGGGGCTCTAACAGGAGTCACATCTTACGATAAGTACTGATTTCATCTTTTCTTTGCTGAAATCCAGCTCTACTCATGTACCTCTTTTGCAGAAAGGTGCTCAAAGCTTTCAGAGGAATGTCTGTACCAGAAAAAGAAGGCAAAGAGTGCAGCGTGGGCCAAAACCCCTACATCAGCTTAGTCTGGCCACTGTGGAGCTCTGCAGCAGGTAGGGCTTGACATGGCAGCAGTCTGTCTACTCCTGGTGTCAGAAGCCTCTGGGATGCTCTTAATGTGCTGGCTGCAGCCAGAGCTTAGGAAGAACTGCTGGAGCGCCCTGTGTCACACCCCGTCACCTTGTGTGTGTAGCCAGAGAGTGGGAGGAAGCAAAGACGGACAAGGATACACACTGGTGCATGTAGCACCTGTGCAGCCAGCCGTAGACCACCCAGCTTGGCAGCCACTCCAGGCAACACTCAAGCGCCTTTACACAGCGCAACAACCTCAGCTGGGGGCTGAGGATCGGCTCTCATGTTTTATTCATCCAGACTGCCTTTCCCCACTCCAGAAATCTGTAGTCATCTCTTCACTAGAGAAGCTGTTCCATTTCCTCTTGTTCAGCGCCCTGCTGCAGTGCTCACATTTGTGCCGAGTGCCTTCACTAGAGACTGTTCGGCAGCAATCACAAGTCCAACTTCTCTGGAGGGAAGCGTGGGAGAGAGAAGGAGCTGTAGGTTCATCTGATTTGATCAGTCTGTTTTATTACACCGAATATTTGATTTTCAATAACCAGCTCCTGTGGAAGGAAATAGAAATATAAGAAATCCAGTTTCTTTTCCTTTTTTCTTTTTTTTTTTTTTGCTTTTTCGGTAAGATTTTAGGTTTGACTCATCTTTCCCAGGCTAATTGTCAAGAATCTGACAGATCAGTCGTGGTTGACAAGTGAGTAATTGGAAGAAGAGAGGGAGTGCAGCAGGTGTTGGTACTAATTTGGTAAAACAACAACAACAAAAAAAAAAAGAGTGGTGTGATAGTCACTTACACAGTCCTGACGTTACAAGCTCTTCATACAAAATGTGTGAAGGATTTTACAACGCTTTGAGCATTAACTATTAACCAGCCACTCCAGATCCATTACAGGAGTGACCTACAAATGCTCTGGGAGAAGATGGGTTTGAGCCTGGAACAGGAAAGCTTGTTCCCAGCACTGCTGGGGAACTGGATAAAAACCCAGTTTGATTGGTCTCACCTATCACATCACTGGACACACAGACTGGTCCTTGCAGGGGACATAACCCTTGGCCTTGACTTGGCTGTACTAGACTGGACATCGAGGAGCTGCCAGAGCTGGAGCGTTTAATTGATGTTGCTCTGCCAAGGTGCCCACAGCTGCCCTAATTCTCCCAAACTGTGACTCTGCCCCATCCCCGCTCCTTGCTAAGAGGCTCATTTTACAGCAAACCCCAAATCTCACTTGCCGAGTGGAAGAAATAAGCTTTGCACTTGGAGAATTCCCCTGGCACTGAACAGAACAGTCCAGGATGCTGCTGTATTTTAGGAATCAAACCCTTCGAAATCAAGTCTTTTACTTACCTGCCAAATCTACCCCTCTGGGCTCTGTATTTCCTTGCTTCAGTCTCAGTTGTCGCTGACGCTGCCTCAACAGCAACCAGTGTTCTCGTTTTGATCTCTGTAATGGTGTTAGTGACTGCAGGCCAAATAACAGGTTCCACTGGCAGACTCCTCAGATGCTCTTCTGCTCTGAAGTAGCTGTACAAATAGCATCGCAGCATTTCGTGACGATTGTCTGCTAAAGGTTTCAGTATCTTATATGATCTTTTTTCTCCATCTAACTGAAAATTCACCAGGGAGTCAAAGAAAAGCTCTTTTTTCCTGGCTTCTACATAGTGAAGAATACAGAGGCTGCAGAGCAATCCTCACTCTCACTTTCCTCCATAAAACCCCGAGTATCTTGAAAACTTGCCTACACTTTCATGCATGGATTATTTGAGGTGGGGGGGGCCTGCAAGCAGCTCCAGGTAGCTTGTATCTAAGGGGTAGAGCTTTCTAAGGGATGGAGCCTTTCTCAGAGCTACAAGGTACTGGAGCTCCTTTCTGACTCACACCTCAACAGCTCTCCTCCAAACACCCAGACTTCCAGTATAGATCAACTAAGCAACTGGTTTTTTTCCTTCTTGCTTTCCAGGATGTAAATGTTGCTTTTTGGAAGCATGTTTGGGTTGCTTTTTCCCGTTTTCTTTAAATGAAAGAGGCATCTCTGGCAGCCATGTGGAGCAGCTCCTGCTCTGCAAAGTGTGTATCTGGTGGGAAGCCATTCAACCTTTCACAATACAGACCTTAATTCAGCAGGGAAGGTTGCTGACAGGCACCTCTGCGGCAGATTGAAATCAGAGGCAAAAATCTCGAGTGATAGAAAGCAATCTGAGCCAGCCAGCAAAGTCATGCCGACCTTCTGCCCGTCACTCCTGCAGCCCCAAGCGTGACTTTGGGTGCCGCATCCTCAGCGCAGGGGGAAGCCAGCAGGCCCTTCCCGATGGCTGCCTCTGCTCTGCTGCTGCCCAGTGGAGTGTTATCACTATGACAACCTCCAAGTATCTGATGTGCTTGGTAGCGGGAGCTCCAGCTGACCCCGATTGCGTGTGCATAGCTCAGAGCTGGGCTTCCCTGCCCGGGAAGGGAGCAAAGAACACGTGGATCCACAGGTGACTCTCTCTGGACTCTGTCCTGTCACTTACTAACAAGTTTGGGATGTAAGGCAAGGGGGAGGCTTTAAAGACACGGGGTAGCTAGGATTTTAAATAATCTTCTCTGGGACGAGGTCAGGGAAGATTCATTATTTCTCCCTGTTTCTAGAGCCCTTCCTCAGGAAAAGACTCATAAGAACATAAAGCTGCCCTTCAAAGCTCTGCCTTCTCCAGCCTGTGAGAAGGTAAAATGCTTCCACACCCCCTCTACACTGCCTGTCGCTCTGGGGGGGGGTTGTGTGCATGCACACTGCCTCGCTTTCTTTCACTACTATGACAGCACATGCTCCTCCAAAGCTATTCCCAGCATTAGAAATACAACTCCTCCCTCCAGTGCCCCGTGTGTGTGTGCCTGGCTCGAGCTTTCTGCTTCGCCTCACTCCCCTCTGATCGCCAGGCTGATGGTCACGACTCTGCATCTCCAGGCTTCACACGGAGGGGAGGAGGATCGGGGGAAAACCAGAAGCAGGCACACAACTGACCTACAGAGCCATCGATAACTTACTCCCCTCGCAGCAGAATTGCTTAGGGGAGGGGAGGGAGGAAGGAGGGGGAGGAGGAGGAGGAGAAGGAAAAAAAGAAAATCCAGAGAATTCTAGTCTTGCAAATGTAGTGAAACGGAGCGGTCGGAGTTCATTTGCTCTAGAAGAGCAGAGAAGAAAGAGGACATTTAATGAAAAAAAGCGAGAGAGGTCTGTAGCTTTTCCCTGGTAGCAGCAGTGATTTAGTGGTAAAATGATTCCTCCGAGCAGCACGACTGAAGTCAGCGTGGATAGTGTGGAGAAAGAGAACGAAGTGGAGCAGCCCCCTTCTCCGGCATCAACTACCAGCCAGGAATCAAAGGTCTCCGAGCAGCACGACTGAAGTCAGCGTGGATAGTGTGGAGAAAGAGAACGAAGTGGAGCAGCCCCCTTCTCCGGCATCAACTACCAGCCAGGAATCAAAGGTACCCATTTTTTTTTTTTTTTTCCCACTCTTCCTTTGTTTTGAAAAGAGCTGTATTGCTTTGATTTTTGTTGGGAGCCAGCATCAGCGGTAGAGTGCTATGAGCCACCTCTGATTGCGGTCCCTGCTCTGACACTCCTCCTTCTGAATTCTCCCTGTCACCTGGGCGGCTCAGGAGTCTGAACTGGGAAAATACCGGCCTTTTGAGATGCTTGGGGTTGGGGACGTTCGCTTGCAGCTTCCCCTCGTTACAGTGAGGGTGTGGGGGGTGGTGGGGCTCAGGGAGGGGGTCCACTCCAATAGATGTGGTTATTAATTTCACACCAAGCCTCAGCTCACTTAAAGGGTTTCGTTCATGGTTGGAAAGATTGATTTTTCTCACGGCTTCAGAGAAGAGAATTTTGCCTGGGGTCCTGGGGTGTTTCACCCGCCTCTCCTTCCCTGGCAGACCCATCAGTGAACTTTCAATGAGCCAGCAATTGAAACAGGGTGTAAGTAGCAGTTTTGACACAATAATCCTTAGGTACACCATCCAGAAAAGGATTTCTTTTTCCTACAGACTTTTATTTATTTACTGATTTTTAAAGGTGGTTCAATTTTCCTTACTGAAAACCAAATTCCAGCTGAAACGGCATGGCCTCTGCATTTTTAATTGACTTGCATATGAAAAGTTTTTCTGCCCACCAGTGTGTTACTTACTATGGGAGACAGAGAGGTAAAGAGAGAGAAGGAGTAACCTACACCTTGACTATTCTTTGCACCTACCTGGATAATGTGCTTTTTCTGATCCTCTATTGCTTACTTATGATAGATATCATGGTAGTACCTGACAGATATTCCTGTGAACTTCAGAGTGATGCTGTGTAAACATGTGAAAGAGGGAGGTCCTTGTCACCAGGAGCTCACAGCTGGGCAGGCTCTTAGGCAGTAACGTATGAGCAGAAAAGCTACTTGACAGGGAAGGTTTGTGCTGGCCCGAGTTTAAAGACAGTGGCTGCCAGGGTCTAACATGGGAAGACTGTTAGGTTATTCTGCGGTGAGAGCTGGGTTTCTGGAGAGAGAGTAGAAATTATCTGCCTGTGTGGGTAGAGGTCTGACGTGGACTTTGGGATTTTTTTCTTTTTTTTTTTATTTATTAAATTCTACGGTCCGAGGAGGAGAGCTAAGGTATTCCCTGTGTCAAACACCCCCTTTAAAAGCAAAGAGCTCTCCCAGCAGCAATAGCAGGCACTATTCACCACACACAGTCAGCACTATTGGGACACTGCTGCAGCCTTCCTGCTTAATGGGAAATGAAAAGTAAATGGGTTATTGGTTTAACTCCAGGCTCTAAAAGGATCTGGTTGATCGGTACCTAAGTCCCCCCACCAAGACCTCTTTTCTGGAATGGCTGAGTTGTTATTTGGCCAGTGGGAAGCTCATCCCCAAAGTGAGGTCCCAAAAGTAACTGTGGAGCCTTCACTGCTCTGCCAGCACCAGCTCCTCATGTGGGCTGTGCTCTCCCGGTGCTCCCAGCTACTGTCCTCACTGCTGGGCAGGTGGTTACGGAGCTCGAGGAGCGCCTCACATGGTCAGGAACTTCCTTACAGTGGTGCTTGATGGACTTCCCCGCTGGGTCACAGAGTGCTGCGCCCGAGATGAACCGACCAGCACGAATCCCTCCCTGAGAGAAAGCCAAGTGCTGCACGTAGGGTTCCTTCTTGCTGTTTGTGCATCCATGCGCTTGCAAGGATGACAACAAGAATGAGGCACATCTGGCCAGAGAACAAATAGGCTACAGACTGGTTTATAATCAAATGGTACCATAATTTTTTCCAGTCTTGTGAGCATTTCAAGCAGTGCATTGGAACAGGCAAAAGCGGTGACTGTGCAGTTGAAGCCATTATTTGCATGCAGATATTTTTAGTAAACATATAATCTGTGTATTTATGTTTTAGAACTGCAAATATGATCAGAAAACGTGCTGAATTTTCAGTAGATACAGTCACAAGAATCTTCTGATCGCTGGGGGGTAATGAGATAAGCTGTCTTTGTTTGCTCCTGGTAAACAGCAGGTTGGAAGAGTCTCAGTGATTTCACAAAGATGTTGTTTGTGCTTGGTTTTGTTTGGTTGTGGTTTGGGTTTTTTTATTTTTCTGAGAACTCACGTAATTCAAAAGCTAAAGACTTTGACAAAGGCATAAGTCAGTGTGTGCCAAGGGCCTGTGTGGAAGCTTTTATCCTGCGGTGTCCCCTGCTGAGGGAGCTGTCCTGTCATTCAGAGGGCTACGCTTGCTTCAGGTGCCTCCTGTGGCATAGGTTAACAAGTTCATGTCTGCTGCAGTTACTGCAGAACAGTTTGTGTGGTATCTAATTACCCCACAATGACTCGTTTCTGTGGCAAAACACTATTATGGCTCCAAATATAGGAACAGAAACAGCATGGATAATAGCAACCTTCAAAATGCATTTGAAAACATTTCAGCAGAAAAACAATTTTGAAAAACTGCTGTAGCTCTGATACACGTAGCAAGGATGCTTCCAGCCCTGAGTAATCCAAGACAGCTCTGGCACGTAGTCCCTTGTAGTACCAAAGTCCAGGAAAAGAGTTTTATCTAGCACACTCCAGAGTGTTCTCAGAAGATGACATTGAGGACATCCTGCAATCCCTGACCAGCATGAGTTTGAGAGTCACAACTAGCAAACAGCTGAAATTTGGAAGAATGTCTCTCTTCTGTTAGTTACGCAGCCCTGTCACAGGAAAGAGCTCACTCTAATAACTGCTAAAGCCTCCCGCCACCTTTTCCTGTGGATTAGGAGCACGTTCTCAGGTGAGCACATCCTGAAAGCTGAAAGACTAGACTTCCAGGCATGTCCTCCTTAACACCCAGACTTCAGTACAACTGCTCGGAACGAGGAAATTCAAACACACTTGCAATCCACCACATTTCCTGGGCCTCAGGAGCAAACCCATTTCCACGTTCCAAGTACCTGGTTGCCTGATTGCCTGACACAGCTATAGCTGTTTAACGTGACTGTGTCTTCTGGATTCTGTGTGCTCAAGTATTTCACCCGCAGTACCGCCAGTGTGCCCTCTCATTAATACAACTTCAAATAGGTGTGCGAGGAGTAGCAAACACGCTGTAACTGCGCCATCCTGTAGTATTCCATACACTGCTGCTCCTGTGCCAATAGCCCTAGAGCTTGAGTGCTTACGAATGTTGCAAAACTAATAATTTATTAAATTAATTTATTGGCTCTTGAAAACATTTACTTCACACCGAAGTATGACTTGAGTAGATACTTACAGTTTACTGGGGGAATAACTTTATGAAGGTACCATACAAATACACGTAATCGTTATTTTTATTACATTCATGTTTATAGTTCTGGCTCCCACCTCTTTGGGTCCTTCACATCTGGCTTCCAGGAAAGTAAATTACCAGTTCACCAAAGTCTTGTGTAGATTTACAACTCGGCGAGGGAGGAAGTCTTTAGCTAATGAATCCTAAGGGAAAATTTCCTCCTGGAGGTAACAATTAAGGACAAGCTGCACACTTGTACAATCACTAACTTAGCAATATAAGCAGAAATCTAGTGGCAGCAACCACAGATCGTACTTCTTATGTCTCTTACGTAAAGGTACCTTGGACTTTAGTAAAGAAAACTAAAATTTGAAGCAGCATGTCTGTAAAGAAATGATTCCTACACCTGGCGGTGTTTCTTTCTGTTTTGGCATAGTTGGCGCATAGCCCTGTTAGCTTCACCCTTCTTATATTTAACTGGCATTTCTATATGGAAAGGAAAGAGCCCTTCTGCTGATTCCTTTAGGTGTGAGTCAAGTCGTTATCACTGTGGTGTGAGTAATGGCTGGGTATATTCGTAGGCAATAGAGTACAGCTTAGAAAATTCCCGTAGCAGTTGTAAGTTTTAGGGTGGGGAGCTGAGCACCCGTGATGTTCGAGCGAGTACCAGCAGGGCTGGCCAGTGCTGCTGATCTTCAAGGAATTGGCATTTCTTTTCAAGTACATTAAACATCTTTCATGCTTGCTTCCCCCCCAGAGGAGTTATCAAGCCCATTGCAGGCAACATGTCATGTAACAGCTACTTATTTGTGGATATCAGTGGCTATCTGTGAAGATCCAAAGGTTTCTTCACAGCTTTGCCCGTTGCTGTCTACTGTTTATAAAGTCCAGCTGCTATTGTGATGTACAACAGCCCAGCATCTTTAGTGCGATAGCTTCAAATTCTTCCTCCAAGCCACAAATTCATGGGCCTAACAAACGAGCCCTTCTCAGTCTGATGCTTCCATACGCTGACTGCCCAGTGGCCAGAATTGAGGGAAACGCAGATCTTCCCATTCAGTTGTAGCAACTCAGGAGATGCGGCACCTGATACGTAGCGCATAAAATGGCAGCTGCTGAAATGTAGTAAGCCAAGAGAAGGATTAAGCATTGAAGTTCAAGATGTAGATTTCTTTTATTTATATCCCCACATTGACCAAGAAGATTGAACTTACTTTCCCCCATCCTGCCGGTCCAACAAAGCAATATTGCTTCTGTGAGGTTTCAAAACCAGGTGTTAATATTAGAAACCGAACTAACATAAACAGATTGAAACTTGTTGGATTTTAACAGGATTGCCTGGGATTTAAATCGTGTCAGATTTGTGCTACGCCGCTAAGCAGAGATCTCCCCCCACTTTAAGAGTTAATACTTCATGAGGCTCCATAGACGGTTACTCACCAATTAATATTTTAGAAGGGCAGGGAGTATGCTGTACAGTTAGTGTTTCACCCTCCACACCAGTCATAAATATCCAGTATGTAAACTACTGCTGTAGTCTTCAAGGGAATACTAAACAGCTTAAAAATATCCTGCGAGAGGAGAAGAAGAAAACCGGTTCTTTTTAATCTTCTCTCCATGCCTCTGCGTAAGATGGTGAGTAAGGTAAGACTGAGGGAGCGAAACAAGCTGAAGTATTTTTGTGTGTTTTGATAAAGTGTTAGAACAAGTTACGTACAGGAAGATTTCATAGAGACCAGGAAAATAATACTCTACCCTATCAATAATTTCCTGAGGAGACTCATTGTGTTTACCTTTGTTTTGATTTTTCTCTCTCTCTTGCTACTCTTCTCCTGATTAAAATACAAAAAGTGGTTTTGCTTTGATCTCTATATATGTCAAGATTAGTTCCTAGACATGCTGAGATATCTAAGGCAAAACAGAAACATGATCAGTTCATCGCCAAAATAAAGAAAACGTCTATTACCTTTCAACAACTGAAGATGGTGTGACTGAAATCTGCTGCGGTAAAAAATTAGATTTTTTACTAGAAAGTGCAAATTTTGACTGAAACAGAAGTTGTTTTCAAAGCTGAAAGACAGCCCAGTCCTGCCGTCCCAGTCTCTTATGCTCTATTCTTCTTCACAAAGTAACCCTGTTGAATTCAGGTTTTACATTTCCTTTAAACCTAACAGCTGGATGATCTGATGGCTAAGGGGTGCCCTCTGCCCTCGCCCCTTGTAATTCCAGTCTGAGTTTACTTCTGGCCGGCTTGTGTGGCATTGTGCTTTTGATAACATTGCTTTAGCTTAAACCTCTCTTTCCCATTCTTGGTGGGGGTTTCCATCATGTCAGAGTAGACTTTTATAGCTCTTCCCAGAACAAGCCAGGCAGACATGAGATAAATTCTCCATTCCCCATCTCATTCTAGGAGCAGACCGATGCGCCTGTTTCCGTTGTGAATATTCTCACTTGGAAAAGGGTGACTGAATTTCTGCGTGAGATCTTGAACACTACCATCAACGCTTCTGTAACTTTCCCAGAAACCGTGCTGCTGATGTTGGTGTCTCCCTTGGTCAACCAGAGGTTACTGTTCTACTTCTCTATCATTTCCAGAGGATCCAGGGTACATTTGTCTGTCCTCACCCAGAGTGCTTTGGGTCAGGTCTCAGATGCGCAAGTTTGCATTTCCACATCTGATCTGAACTTCATCCCATTTCCAGGACTCCATCCCTCAAGCCCTGGGTCTCCTCAGTTTTGACAATGCCTCCAATCTCATGTCAGAGGGAAATGGCCTTATGACGTGCTATCACTGCATCAAATTCAATAACAAAAATGCAGAGAGCAAGAATGTCCAGGCCAGTGTTGTTCTTCAGAGAACTCCACCAACATCCTTTCTCCAACCCAGTGCTTCTCCTTTCAACAGGAACCACCTCCCATGGAACTTTCCTTAACATTTCTTCACTACTTTCCTTCTTTTCAGTCTTGGCCACTGATTTCCTTCTGGCAGCGTACTCAATAGTTGTAGTGGAATCCAAATAGACAGAATCTACCCTTAACGTAAAACATTTTCTTTCTGTAGAAAATTGTTCATCTCATCCAAGATGACTGGCTAGGAGGATCTACTTGTTTTTTATAACATTTTTGTCAAGCACTGTTGAGTTCAGATCCACGAATCTGTATTTGCTGGGGTTGCTTTTCCTGCTTCTTGAAACAGATTTCTATTTTACTTTGTATCATTTCTGGCTTGATAAAGCATGTTAGGAAAACTTGTTCCTAGATTTATCAAGTAAAATTTTGCAGTGGAGATTGACTGTTTTCTTCTCTCCCTTTCACCTCAATGACACAGTGAACTGCTTTTTTAATGTTACACCACCCATGCAACCTCTTTCCTATTGTTCCTATTATTTTGCCGCAGAATGATTGTTCTGGGAAGAAAGTGAGATGAAGTGCTTGTTGAAATTCTGACCCCCTGTTTTATTTCATCCTTACTGTACCGCAGCCTGGTGGTTCTTCTTTCCCCACCCTGAACCAATTCATTGACATTTCCTCAAATGCCTTTTCCAAGGACTCACTCACTGAGCTCCTCTTGGCAATTAACGTGCTTAGCCCTAAGGAACTCTGCTTGAAAGCTCCAGTTTTATTTTCACACAATTTTTTTCCTCTCTTTTTCTTTCTCTTTTTCCCCTCCCCACCATTCCTTGTGGACTCTTTGCTTATTCCAGATTTCCTTTCTGAGGTAACTGTTTTCATGCAGTTTGCCAGGAGCACACATTCACAGCATTTTTTATTTCTTTTAATTTCCTATTCCAGGTGCTATTAACAGGTTTGATTTGAAGAAATTCTATGCTTGTTTCAAGCACATCCAAGTCTCTGACCGTTTCTGATCAGTCATGTTTATCAGCGTGGTGTGTCTCTAACCCAATACCTCAAGGCTAGCAAAGGCCAAGGCAGTTCCACAACCCATGGTCACCTGGGTTCACCAGTGCTTGGTTCTTGCTGAGGGCCAGCACTTGTTAGTAGCTGCAGTGACCTGTTCACACAGCGATGCTGCTTTCCAGACCACTGCTGAGACCTTCATTCCTTCAGACAGACGCTAGCTCAGGTCCTTCTGTGTCGCACTCCGAAGTGAGATGTGGTCTAAAATATATCCCTAGGGAGCTGAGTGTGCTGAAGGCTTGGAATTTCCTCAAGGGAATGCAGCACATCAGAGGCTATCCTCTAGAAATCCCAAAGGTGGCTTAACGGTTAATTTTTGTCCTGCACTTTATTTAATTTAAAAGGCAGTAAGTCATATCCACCTGATAGAAAACTAGAATTCCTTGTACAACGAGCATTTCTCCTGTGGCCTACCTGAGCCGTTGCTGTGTACTCTTGATAGGTAGAAGGTTGCGTATTTGATGAATTTGTGGTCACATTTGTCAGGCAGAGGTGATGTGAGCTCGAGTTGAATGTTCTCAACCCAGTATTGAGTCTTGCACAGGTTCCAGTTGCATGGGCTAGTGGTCATTCAGTGCTGGAGGAGCACTGTCTTTAACTGGCAATCAAATATCTGTATTGTAGCTGAAGCATAAACAAACTTTGCGTGTTCATTAGCAAAGAGGACCGGCTTTGAAAATGAGAAATCTGTGTGAATGCCTGAAACAACTCGACCTTGTTTTCCTTTGACATATGCCTCTGCTCGAGGAAACTCCCACAATTCAGTAGACCAACTGATGCAATATGTGCTCCTTGTCAGGGAATTCAGCTCAGGAACCCTGCGAAACGTACTGACAGTGGGTGTCTGAAAAGCAGGCGTCTTGTCTTTGACATCAGCAGTTCAGAATGGCAAATGGCTTGTACATCTCCTAAATTAAAAAAAAACCCGAGTCTTATGCCTGTAGTCTCACATAAACGTGCTCGCTAACTCACAGAGGTTTTCCCATCACCAGGTCAGCATTCCTTAGCTGACCTGGTTTTGACTGGTGAGGGTAGTCACAGTTTAGGGGCTACAGTGGTGAAACTTAAAAATACCATAGCATCAATAATGGTGAGAGAGGGGTGCGAGTTCAAGATGGAATTGCAGGCAGAGTCCTTCAGGCGTGTAACAATGACAGCTGAAACACTTCTTTTCTGCACACATAATATGCTTCGTTTCTGAGTGCCATTTCAAAGTCTTATTAAAATACCACACATGTGCTGCTTTATTAATAAAGATCATTTTAGCAGTCTTGTATTCTGCGTAGAAAAGCAAAATGCAGCTGACCTGTAGTAACTGATGATCAGGTTTAATTCAGAAAGGAGCAAAATGCTATAAACGGGTATTCACAAAGCTATTAAAATCAGCATTTAGAGTATTATTTTTTTCTTGGCTTATTCATCAGAATAAGGCAAAGAAATGGACACTACAGAGTCACAGCACACGTGAGAGACCGAGGTCAACCTGACAGGTTGTTATAGCAAATACAGTTGACTGTGACCTTAGAGACAGACTTGCATTGCCATTACCTCGATATTTAACTTCTTTTAGTTTTTACAAAAAGGTTTTGCTATTGCTCACGTACAGTGAAGGGAATCATCAGCTTTTGTGGGCCAAGGGTCAGGTTCCTGGCATGACGCATACACATCACCTCCTCAAACGTCACATGTGTCACAAGTGTACTACTCGGTATCGATTCGCCAGCGTTTTCCCTGCTGGTTGAAAAGCTGTGGGAGCGATTCTAGAAACCAAAGTGTCTTGGGATTGAACTGAGAGGCTGAAAACCTTGACCCAGCCTCACTCGCCTTGTGCAGAAACAGGGAGAGAAACGGCCTAGGACTGGGCACCTCTGTCCTCACAAGGCAAAGTGCCACGTGGTGAACTGGGCAGAGTGCCACTGGTTTCTGTGCCGTTAAATGGAGGACCCAGTATGTGTTTTAAAAATGCACCTACTGTTAAGTCATCGGCCAGTATCAATCTACTCAAGGACCCAGCATATACAATTTCTGTGGTACCTCTTAGTGTGCTTATGTTATTTGTAAGTACATGTAGCTCATTTCTCACATTCACGCATCCTCTTTCAATTCAAATGATCTGATTAGGGGATTATTTACAAACAAACATAAAGTGACTTGTAGTAATTTGCCAGACATTGCCGGTAACAAATGTTCCAGTGAAATGTGTGCCGATCGAGTGCCTTTTTTTTTCCTTTTCCCTTTTTTTTTTATGTCAAAGCTTCTGTTTTTGAGGAAACGATCAGTTTTCTTGATCATGTAAACTGTTGTCAGGAAGCTTTCCCTGGTTGCAGGTGAAATTTCCAAAGAGGAAAGTGCATCCTAGGTTAAATCCTCCAGGCTCACCTGTAGTTAGAGACCACATTTAGGCAGCTGAGTTGGTAGATCAGCCTCCCTGCATTACAAATCGAACACAGACCAAAATAGTTTTATCAAAGGCGCTTTAGAGGCAAAGCTTGCCTTGCGTGCTCTCAGTTAGCTTCTCTGACGGAAAATCTTTTTCCATTGACCACAGCAAGGCAGATACAGCCGAGTTAAAATCTTGCATTTAGGTGGGGTGAGCAGCACTGCGAATCTGTCAGAGCGAGCGAGGTCTTGGGCCTCGCCTGCAAAAACTGGCCAGTCATCTGTTCCCCGGCTGGCTGGTCCGTCTGACTTGCCCCTCTTCTGACACTGCTCTCTCAAAGACATTTTGAAAGGCTGCAGATGTTTTTACGTCAATATGGAACAAAATCACCCAAACTTTGGAAATTTTGTTGCTGATTGGAGCTGCTGTTTCCTAGCCAGCCCGATAATGGGAATTTACGCACCTGTGAAAGAGAGACGAATGTGAGCGTATCCAGGCTTCAAAACCTGAAGTGCTGCCATTAAACTGTGGCCACAAGATGAATCACGTACCTGTTTCATGAGGTATGGGCGCACAGGAGCCTTTGGTGGGTTCACAGCAGTTAGAGCCGTCTCCTGAAGTTAGTTGCAGTGACAAATGGACTCCATCCTCCTGGCTGTTAAAAATCCAGATGTACGGTTAACCTTTTTGCTAGCTCCCCACTCTCTGCCTTTCGGTGTTTCTCTCTTTTCCTATTCTCGCCCAAATATTTTAATCCAGGACCAGGCTTTTTGCTCCAATGAGCCAATGGAAGGTCTGTCTTTAGGGAGAAACTTTCAGGTTTAAAACAAAAAACCTTCCAGCTTTTATGTGGTCTGTTCCTTGCGTGCAGGTGCCTATTCACCTCTTGTTTTCTTTATATGTACATGCAGGAAATGACACATACATTTAAAACCTAGGCAGTGAGGTGATAGAAAACATCCTTTCTACATCTTCTACATCATCTTCTACAGAAGAAATGAAACCCTCTTCTTAGTCTCCCCAGTCTTCTTCCTCTTCTCCTTTCTGGGTAGGTAGTTGAAGACCAATGCGACTCAGAAGATCCTTTTTCCACTGCACAGCCAGTGGAAGGCTTTTGAGCTCCTGCCTCCCTTTCAGGCTCTCACAAGCTTCCCTGGGCCACAGTTCTGCACTTCCACAGCACTTTTTGAGGTTTTTTAAGCAGTTCCTGCCTGGTAACCAAGATTTGCTCTGCACAAATGATTCCTTAGAGATTATCAAAGCTAAAATGAATGCCAACACCTGTAACAGACCTACTTGAATCCTGCTAGAATGTAGATAAATAAAAAGCATTTTACAGGGGTTCAAAAAATTACTGCCAAGCCTTAAAACAAAAATCTTAACAGTGTGATTTGCCTCTAAGGAGAACTTAGACTAGATGCTGGCCACTAGAAGTGGCCAGTCAGCCTGATGAAAAAAAAGTCAGACCTTTTTCTAACTGGAGAAACCTAACCTATTTTTTTTCTGGCACTGTAAGGAACACACTGCAATAAATACAATATTCCTGAAGTAGCAATAGAGGTAATATCATTTGGTCTTTACTACCAGCTGCTGAGTTCCGAGAGAAAAATCTCCTTTCCATGAGTTATCATCCATCCTGCACAGTCGTACTTGTAGCCCTTTCCTCTTTCTCCTGCTATTCCTCTGTTCCCCTGCCTGCCTGAATCTCTCATGCTGCCTTGTGCAATATGCTGTTCCTGTTGAAGGCAGTGATATAAAAACACAGTTTTGCAGCTCAGTCATTTTAATCTTGAAACTTCGATAGAGGTAATTTGAGGAGGAAAGGTGTGCAGCTGGTGAGGATGAACATAAACTGGTTTTGTTTTGCAGGGTTGATACTGAAACAATAGCTAGCGAAAGATGTTCAGCAGCTTGGAGGTGTAGGGGAAAAAAAAAAGAAATGGATTAATCTGAGGCAAAAGGAGTCAAAGCTGTATAATAAATCTCGAACGTAACAACTCCTGCCCATTAACATCTCCAAATATAGGTATTTACAGTGTGTCAACTTGCTGAAGCAGGGTTTAGGCTTCAAACCTCTCCATAAACTGCCAAGTAACTGTATGTCGTTGTGTGTGTATATATATATATATATGACCATTTCTTCATCTAGTTAAACAGATTTTTCATGTGGAGAGTTGGCCGAGTCTTTATCTAGGACACCAAATGCATTTTTTGCTGGGCATGACTAACATGTAATAACCTGAGGACAAAAGACAAATTGAGATGGAAACTTTTCTGTACTAGTAACAGGTTCTTTGGAAACTGGTGCTGCAGGCGTAATCTCCCCCAAAGTGATTTGGAAGTACTTGAAAATTAGAAAACAATGAGAGTGGATGTGTTGAAAGGGATAAATGCATGACATAAGTTGCACTTTGGGAAGAGCTTTAATGAAAAGTGAGCCAGATCTGGGCTGGATCTGGAAATAAACAGATCTCTGTCCTCGTGACAGTAAGATGACTGGATGTAGAATGAGTAACAAGGGAAGATGTTATCAAGGGAGTGAAAAATTTTAACTGGCACAGCATTTGTTATCTATCTGGTAGCTGCTGTAGGGCTTTCGAACTGGAAATACGAGGTGAAGGACACTCGGTGGGTACCCAGGTGAAGCATGGAGAAGCCCAGAGGAATTAACTGGCTTTGCTCAACCTGTGCTGTCAGCTCTTCCCCCATGCCCAGGACTTCGGGCCAGAGTGGTGGTGCCAGGCCAGCGCCGTGGCTCCGCACCAGGATCGTATGGGGCTTGTTGGACTTGTGGTGCCTCCACAGCTGCTGGCAAGAAGCAGAATTTGCAGGATGGGACAATCTTTGGGAGGGATAAAAAGAAGATGGAAGGGAGCAAATTTGCTACCAGATTGCAAAAATATGCACAAGAAGGGGAAGGGAACTGTGAAAAAGAAAAATTGGAAGTGAATCAACAAACATTTAATATTCTGTAAGGCACGAGTTCCTACCCCATCTCCTTCTGGGAAGAGTTTGAAATGGAAAGATGGAAACAAGTTGTGAAGTTTGGATCTGAATCTGTTTGTGAACATGCAGAAAGAAGAGAGTGTAGAAACTTGTGGGATCAAACAAGCCAAAATATCTATGTGTGGGGGCTTTGTTAAAGCCACGTAGCACCCAAACTCTAGCATTGTGTTTCTGGATTTTTCTTTGATCCGAAAATGAGGTGCAACATCTCAGAGTTACAGCACAGCAGCACGGAAAGAAGGTTGGGCAGGATGAATTCACACAAAGTATAAATTGGAAACAAGTGTCTAGGAAAGACCAAAGAAGCACAAAGCATAGGTGTCCCCCAGGATCTCTCTGTATGTGGTTGTGGAGGAGCAGAGATTGGCAGAGATGGGTTAAAAAAAAAGGGGGAAGTGAGAAGGGTTGGATAAAGTCATCTGAGTAACAGGGTGCCCAGTGTGCCCAGGTGTGTTTCATGCTGCATGCAGAAAACCTTAGTTCTTAATACACAGTGTAAAACCGTAAAATCAAGTTTCCTTTTCAAAGATAAAAAACACACACCCAGCCAAACCCCGCGCCTTGACTCGAGAAACTTGCTCACTGAGGTCAGCGGGAGTTAGCAGTAAGTAAAGACCTTCAGCTTTGGCCCAGTGACAGGAACTTCCTTGCAGAGCCGAGCACTTAGATGTTTTCATTGCGAAGCAATTTTCACAGCATAAGTTTGGAACCCCAGAAGTAAGAGTGGAAACACTGACAGAATATTAACTATAACAGCTCCCAGCAGATCTCAGTCTTCCTTTTTGTTCTAAGGTGGCACAAATGTTATTATACAGAGTGTGGGATCTGGTGCTATTGTTAATTTTCCCCTTGGTTAATATCAGCCTCCCTGCCAGATGTATTTCCATATTGCCTCGAGACCCATACTGCCACTTCAAGTATTATAGAAACAGCTCTGTTAACAAAAAACCAAAAAAAAAGGGAAAGAAAAGAAAAGAAAAAAGGGTAAAATAGTGCAAACTAAGCACTTTTTAGCAGAACACTAGTTAGGTCTTTTATAAAGATCCGAGGGGGTTGTATTGAGCTTTAATTTGTCGTGAGATCAACAGTGGAAAATAGTGATGCACACTCCCTAGATGGACAGACACGGGATACAATCAAGGATGATTAATTTTACATTCGCAATCACATTCACTGCAGATTATTCATGAGAAGGAACAGAAGCAAAACTCAGGCCCTTTTGTTGTCGTTCTTGGAGATTCTCAGCAGGTGGATACCAGTGACTCTCCCTTCCCCTCAGCAGGGCTGCCTGGATTTACATTGCTCTGAAAACCAGCCTCTTAATCTCCAAATTTCACTGTGCCACTTCCACCACAGCACAAAGATTTGTAAATGGCTAAATCGGGAGTTGCCAGAGGGAAATCACTGTTCCGTTTAGAAGGTGGAATGGAAAAGAAATATCCAAACAGGGCAGCAAAACGTGGGATTCCCAGAAGGGACCTCAGAGATAACAGTCCAGATTCCTTCGATGTCAAGAGATAAACACGCGTGCTTTGTCCTAATGGTGACAAAGTCTGGAAATGACCAGCTGCTTAGCAACCACATGCCTGAGGTGAAACCCAAAGTACAAAACAAGATGTTACAAACATGTACACATCTTGAAATCAAAAGTACAGGGGGGATAAAAAAAATAGCGGGACTATTCCTACCATCACTTGTTTTCTTCATGAGCTTTGCTGTTGGTTTCAGGAGGAAAGAGAAGACAATTCCATCGCCACACCATAGAAGAGAGATAGGGGCCACACAGGTTTGCAGCTGGTTATTCCACCAGCCACCTTTCATAACTTGAATTATAAAAGATCTCCTGCAACGCGGTGCCACCCACATTGCAACAGCTGTTTAGCAGCAGGGACGATGTAACCCGGGATATGAAGATGGGGTTGGTAGTCTCCTGAGGGGAGCAGCTCTTCTTTGGCTAGGTGAGGCAAGAGAGGAGATCAAAGGGACAAACCACTTCCCAACCCTGATATTAAACAGGTAACAGGCTTTAGTCATGGCCAAACCCCTGCCAAGTTCGATGTGTAACGTGTTTTGATTTATGCATGTTGACAAAGGAGGAAGAATTGACCATCCCTGAGCTCGACGCAACGTGACCAAGGGGTAAGGATTGATGACTGCTGAGCTCAACACAATGAACCCAGCAGAGAAATGTGATGCGCCCTCTGTTCTTTCTAGATGACTCTTTCTAATATAGCTTGATTAAAAAACCCAGAGTAACGCACCAAAATAGGGCTGTTCGAAATCACAACAGCAAAAATATTGTAAGGTGTAAAATTTGAGAGTTTTGACTAAATAAATGTATTAAATATGCTGGGATGAGGATTTTACTTAGTTTTTGATTAAAAAAACCTTAAAATTTTTCTGGATTTGACAGACATACAAGCATCGTTATATTTATTTTGCATCTATTTCCTCCTTTTTACAAGCTGTTTTGAACTGACTGTGAGTTTTTTTAAGTTCTTTTTGTCGGGGAAGTAGTACGAGATCAGGCTAAGTCACAACTGCAGAATATCTAACATAGAATTTACTCTTTTTATTCCTTAAGACTAAGTAAACTGTTCTGAGCATAACAGACAAAAAAAAAAAAAAAAGATATTTCCGTGAGATTTGAGGACAATTGTTGTAGTTAATGAATTATTTGTGTTTCCTCAAATCTGTCACTTCCTGTATTACCTTGTCCTGTCACATTTTATGCTGAATTTTGAAGACACATGAAGGAATTTGGAGCACAAGGGAGACTTGTTCATATTTTCAGATTCTAAAATGTTCAGCACTTGATTTCACGTTTGTTTCACATATTTGCTAATCCTGGTTCCTTGCAATATTAGAGGAAGATGTACTCAAAATTGCAGGATAATTTTGAACAAGTTTCAGGAGGAATTGTTGGGAAGTAGGTGCATTTTTCAGCTTGGTTTGAACCAAACAGGAGAGTTAGGCAGAATGAACAGGTCTGCAAAGCCCACACACTGCTTGGCTTCGTGTGCAGACGGTACCTCTGGGTAATTTAGAGGTTTGTCAATTAGAGAAGCAAGGGCAGAGCTGCCGAGGATGTAGTACATCAGGAGAGGGCTGAGAACGTCTGATTCACAGTGACACTTGTGGGAGCAGTGACAACCCAGCAGCCCTTCAGATCTCAGGCTTTCAAACCTGGAGGCTCCTCCGGGGGTTTTGCTGTTTTGTTCTGACATACCAATCAGAGCATTTCGTTGTCGTTAGGAGTCACAGAAAGAGCCTAGCCTGAAAAGGTTTATATCCTAAACGGGTTCGAGGATCAATGAGTGCGTTTCAAAACCGGCACAGGGCAAGGGGGAGAATCCGAGGATGATGATCAGCACAGCAAGAGCCAACCAGAGCAGTTGGAAGTACCCAATAAATCACTAACAATGTAAGCGTGAGGTATTACAGAAAATGTCTCCCCTTTGACTGATCCAAAACAGTAATCAAGCTGTTTGATTTATTCGGTTTTTACAACAGTAACAAACATATTTGTTCTGGTGCCAGCTAGGCAATCTGTTTGGGAAAACACGGATCTAATACGTAGCAGATTCTGCAATAGCAAATGCTCCCTCTTTGTCTGTGGTGGATTCGAAGGATGCGGCTTCCAGGGAAGCTGGCTAGGGCAGACACAAATACGTGATAGGGCCAGACTGTCACACTGTATAAATCGGCAGCAGTTGAAGTCAGTTTAGCTAATTCAGTTTGTACTGCTGGAGTATTTGTACTACTTATTATTTAGAAAGAAGGTGGTAGAAAAGGAATCAGCTTCGCTCACAAAATTTATCACGGATGCTTTGCCCATGAACAATACCAACCCTTTCAGTGTTTGAAATACCCTTTTAGCTTGTTAGTGCTGTAAGGCATGGCCCTTCTCTCATCAGAGGCAAACACGTATTATTTATGAAATTGCATATTGGCTTTAGGCATGCCATAATCTTATTTTTGCTCATTAAAATGCCAAGGCAGTGGATTTTCAAATCAAATCCAGAAAAAAAAAAAACTTCCACGCTTGTCTGTGCTCAAAAATCACTCATTTTTGTATCCCTCAATTTTAAGAAATTCATTAGCCTTCGTGCTCACAAGAAGTGAGCACTTCTGTCGGAGCTGGTTTCTTGTTTGCCCTCAATCAGCACAGCTAGTGAAGCCGAGCAGTGCCGCTGGGCTGGCTTACGCCCTGGTAACATCCCGTCCTTCAACAGATCTCCTTAACATCTGAAGTATGTTCTGAGGGTTGCTAATACAAATTGAATGCTCCTTGACCCAGAAAATGGACTGTACTCGCTAGAAGAGATGCCATTCATCAAGTCTTTTGTTCTTCCCTTATTTGAAAGGCTTTTGGTCTGAGTCCCTTCTGGTGATATCCCACGTATCTGACATGCTCTCTAGCGACTCTTCGTAACATCATCTGGGCCCTATGCTTTTAAATGCTTCTGTTTTAACAAAGTGGGAGTCAAATAGTGTGGAAACTTGCTCTAAAAAGCTGAAAGGAAGAAGAAACGGTTCCTTGCAGACAGTGGGTGTTTATCTCGCAGCAGAGTGGCATCTGCTGACTGAGCATTTTTAGTCTGCAGCACTAAACAAAATAGCTCTGTCTTACAAGAATTGCAGGGATCAAACTGGCTCGATGGCTCATTCCAGCCCTGTTAATCCCCTGTATTACTTGCAATCCATCTAATGATACTGTTAACCCTGGTGTGAAGAAAGGAGTAGAGAAGAGCAAGCAATATCTTTTTCTTTTTTTTATTGCTAGAACAGTGGCATAACAGCGAAGAGTAGATGTCTGAAAGTGAAGGCTTGGTTACAGTGTCTGTCTGTAAAGTAGAGGTGATAAGTCTGGTTCATTTGTTCCTTTTGCCTGCAAGGTCCTTCGGAGTGGAAATGTGTAAAAATGATCTCCCTGTTGGTCCCAGGCAAGGATGGTCAGCAGTGGCTGAGACAGGAACAAGACCAAGCGTGGAGTAGAAGTGGTACTTAGTGACATGGTTTAGTGGTGGACTTGGCTGTGCTGGGTTAACGGTTGGACTCAATCTTAAAGGTTTTTTCCAACCTAGATGAGTCTATGATTCTGTGTTGGGAAATAAACCGTGGGCAGACTGCCTGAGGGTTGCTCTGAATGCCAAAGCTGATGGCTCAAGGAAACCAGTAAAGTTAATATAATATAATGTAATATAATATAATATAGAGTTCGTCCTCATAGTAACCGTCTTTCACTCTGAGATCACTCAGGAGGGAGCTTCAGGAAGGGGAGTGAAGCATTTGCATGTAGGACATGGAGGGAGAGAGACTTTCCCTGAGCTTTGAGTGCTGAGAAGGTGTGATGAAGTTGCACTAGAGAAATGGTGCTGGCATCAGGGACACCTCTCGGCATTTTAGTTTGGTTTGAGAGTGTGGTTTCAAAACAAAGCTCCCAGCTGTTGCTGCTCACCCCACTTGGGTCCTTATCGTGGGTCACAGAGCACAGGCTCCATCACTTGGGGGGTTGCTAGTGCTCCACCTAAAGCACGCCAGGACTAAGGGGCTGGATGTGCTCTGTGGAGTGCTCTGTGCCCTGAAATGCACTCGGGTGTGTGCTGGGTCCTCACAGCCCCTCTTTCATCCTCCACATCCGCTCCTGCTGACTCCTCCACGCTGACTCTTAAGGTAGACAAGCCGGAGAGGCAAGGGAAGAAGAGTTTCTAGGTATCAGGCAGGAGTCTAGAAGCCTGAATAAATTACTCTGTCAGGGTGGGTGATTATCTTTTGTAATTGCAAAGCTAGGCATGAGGAAAGAGTTCACATCAGTGATGTCTTCCTGGCTTCCATGGGAAGTTCTTAAACCAAAATTGTAGGAAAGGGTTGAGTGCTTCCAACGCTGAAGTCAAACAAAGCCTTAGTGAGGGCAGGTGCAATTCTCCCTCACAGCAAAAGCTGTGGGGACCCGGTTAACGCTGGGAATGAATTTTAATAGCTGACCTTTTGCTGCCTCCTGTTTTCCGGTAACAGCAGCGGCAGAGTCGCGGTCTAGGGGCATTAGCAAGAGAGGAGGTGCTGATAAGCTGTGGTTCGTCAGAGCTTCATGATCCCTCGAATCTTGAACGTTCAGCAACTCAGGAGGAAGATGGAGATTGTGCTGGAAGATACTGAAAGAAAAAAAGGTTAATGAAGCTCTGAGGCTGAGCTGTTGCGCTTATCTCTACCTTGCCTGCGGGGTTAGTATGTGCAGTCACCGAGAGCCTCCACAACTGATAAAATGCTTTTAACTAGAGACAAATTTTTTTCCCCGACTCTAATTTCAAACCACGGGAACTGATAGCAAGGGTTCGCGTTTCTGAAGTGTCAATGTCGTGAAGGCTCAGGATGCTACCGTGAGTCTGGGAAAACTCTTGTGCTTCTGGGAGCTTTATTTTTATTTTATTTAAATGAAAGATGATTTGTAGCCTTCCTTGCAGTGGAGAAAATGTGAAGATTTTTTTGAGGAGATTTACCTCAAATATGTTTCTTAAAGCCTTTTGGTGCTTGATTTAGGGTTTACTTTTCAGTCTCGATACGTGATTTTTCAAGTGTTGAGTAAGTATTGAGTGCAGAACACCCTTCATCACGGGTTTTTCCAAAGTTTGGTAGCGTTCCTTCTGAAGATTTAACTTCAGACTCGTTCACTCTGCAGAAAGAAATTGTAAGTAGCACAATTTGCATACTTTCTACTGAAAGAACGATTCCTGCCTCAGGTGAATGCTTACAGCAGCAATGTTAGGAGCCAGTGGCGTCGCAAGTGCATTAAATCAGCTCGTGGCAGATCAAAATCAGGCGTATACGACAGGCCTGTATTGAATCACATTTGAAATCCTCCAATAAAAGAGCGAGGCTGTAGCAAACTTCAAAATGAGGATATGGTGGTGTTTAAATAAGGGAAGTGATGCTCACTTGACTGCAGCAGAATAATCACTTCAGCTTTTATGGCTTTACAATTCATACTATCTGCACAACAACCTGCCCTTGCCCTTGCTCGGGCCAACTCTTCCCAAGTAAACAATCCCATACCTGAATCCTTTTTCACATTCTCTCATGGGCCTACTACGAGAAAGGAAAGTTGGATCTAATTTTAAAACCTGCTGCCAATCTCGTGTTGCCCTGTATAATCTCACGTAGGTAAATGGGCGTAAAACACTTTCCAGCAGTACAAAGTGCGTAATTAGCTGTGCAAAATTGTTCTGCATTTTTGCTTAGTCACTTCTCTACGCATAGAACCTGCTTGGGATATAATAGCTGCAGACTTTCCTTGGAGGTTTAGGTGTGCAGTGCAAGGCAATCGTGTAGGTGTCTTCCAGCCTGAATGCAGATGCGTATGAAATCTGCGTCAGGGTAATGACAAGGACGCCCACCTTGTCTTGAAATAGTTTAACCACGTTAGCAGCAGATCAGCGCTCAGGGGATGGCAGAGCGGACGATTCGCTTGTGCGGAGATGCCTGCCAAATTTGTGGGTGGAACTTGGTCAGCTCATTCTTGAGTACAAGTCCTGCTCTGAGCATTGTGGTTGGAGAAGCACGGGGCACATGCTGTTACGCGTTCACCTTAGTGTGAATGCGTATGTTTGGACATGCATGCCCCAGCATCATACTAAAAACTATTGAATTTTCTGCCTGGGTGAGAAAAGGCTGCTGGTACCTCCCTTGACTGGCAAATGACTGCACACAGGAGAATGGGATGAGGATAGTAAATGCAGAGCTCCTTAAAATATACTGCATGTATCATCCAAACGAGCAGGACAGTTGTTTCATGGTCAAAAAAAGGAGTATTGTACAGCTTAGTCGTCGTTCTGTGGCAGAGGCAGCGTTCTGAAATTCAATTAACTTTGCGTGGCACTGTAGAAATGGATGGCAAATCAATAACGAATGCCATTTCTGTCACCTTGTGGTGTTGTAATTCTCTGTGTTTTCCTGCACTAATTAGGTCTGACTTCAGTGAGGAGCGTTTCAGGAGCAAGGGGGTGAATTACTGCTGAGTTCCTGGCTGTCACTGGGGAGATGAAGTAATCCCAGTACTGAGTAACCTCAGTGATTTCAGGAGCTGGTGACTTAACATCCAAGCAGAGGAGGGAGGCTCCCACGTTTTGTTGGTGCAGTTGTGCAGTGAGTTTTGGGCCCAGCTAGTCCATGACTTAGGCTTCAGCTAAAAGCTTCAGAAACAAGAAACAGCTTTTACCCCGTAGTCAGCATTTAATGACTTAATTGCTCTTAATTACACATTCCCCCAGAGACTGAGGGGTTCTTACAAACAGTGAGTATTTCTTTTACTTGGATCCAGGGCTCCTCCTGTCACCCCAGAGACAGTCATGGGGAAAACTGGAGTGTCTCCCTTCTCTGAGAACAAGCTGCTGTTGTCTGAAGGTGCAAGAGAGGTTTCCCCACAGGATGCTTTGAGGCTCCTCTCCAACAGCGTGTTTTCAGCTGCACCATCAAAAAATGGATGGATCAGGAATAGAATCTAGGGAGAGCAAGTGCTCTGAGGCCACTAAGTGTGACAGACCAGTGCCATGCTTTTTTGGGAAAGTATGTGAACTCCTTCCTTTTATATTAGTGTGAATTATGATTCCAAATCACCACTGCTTCTAACATAAACAGTTTCTAACATAAACCGTTCCAGCTGGTTACCACAGCCAGCCTGAGCGGCATGGAAAATTTCAGCTGTTACATCGCGTTCGCCCAGAGAATTGCAGCAGGGACTGAAGTGATTCTGCAGTGGTTGGAATGATGCTGAGTGAAAGGTGATAGGGAGGTGTTACCCTTCCGAGATAGCAAATGCGAAGAGGACAGAGCTGCCTTTCCTTTTACCCAGGCTCTGCTTGTGGGCCATTGGGGCTGACAAAGCCGCACGTTTGGGTTCCTGATAGCTTTTCCTCCTCGCCTAGCACCCTTCTCAGCCTTATCTAGAATTTGGGGGGGGTAAGGATGAGAGGAGCGCTGATAAGATACAAGGCAGTTTACAGGTAAAGAGTTTGAGTTACTAAATCTAAGTTAATAATGCCTTATTGTGGTGCTTAATAGTCTGACAATCAATACGCAATACAGTAGACAAGAATATATGTGAATGTGTGTTAGCTAGTGTTAATTAATGCATTGACTATCAATTGGCTAGTTAATTATACTGTTTCTGCTCCTTAGGCTTCTTTCCTTTTAAAAAACAAACAAAGACTTTCTCAGTTAAAACTGCATGTAGTCTGTTTCTGCCAAACTCAAGAAATACAAATGTATCAGATTTATTTACTGAATTCACTCCTCCTGTATTGCCCTGAACTGCTGTTCCTGAAATGGCTTTACAGGCTGCTAAGGACCATTCGAGGGCGAATAACACTCTTAAGTTCACTCATGCTTGAACACATAGGGTATATTCTCCAACATCTGTAACTCTCTGCAGTACCTCTTTGCTGTCATGCTGTTACGGGTCGAGGGTCCGAGGTACCCACTCCTCAAAGAAAAGACCGACAGAAGCAGTCATTAGGGCTATCGAGTTTATTGACTATCAGAAAGCACATGCAGAGTAGTTTTTATTTCTGATTTCTTCGCTCTGATCTTGCTGGTTAGATTCTAAAGTCAATGTTATCGTTCAGGTGGTTCAAGGTCTGCCAGTGGCTCCCAGGTTTAACTGGCAACAGCACACCCCAAACCCAGGAGCCTCCTGTGGCTGTTGGAGGGGAAAAGGCAAAGGCAGTAATTGTAACTGGCTTATTTGTTGCAGCTGCAGAAACTGAAACGGTCCCTCTCCTTCAAGACCAAAAGCTTGCGGAGTAAAAGTGCAGACAATTTCTTCCAGAGGACTAATAGCGATGTGAAACTGCAAGTAGACTTGATGCCTGAGGTGAGCACAAGCACTGGGCAGCTCCCCAGCTCAGAGAGCCAGGCATCCTCCCCCACCAGAGCCCCGCAGCTGCCAGAAAACAATAAGGCGCACATCTTCCAGGAGCACATCTTCAAAAAACCCACCTTCTGCGACGTCTGCAACCACATGATTGTTGGTAAGAAACGATTCCTTTAAATCTCTGTGGGTGTCTGGGCTAGAACTTGCAGGGTGACCTTTGTGCTTGAGAACATTCGTGCAGAACCAGTCTGGACTGATGTCACATCTGCCAGAGGCTAATACAAGGTTATCTGTTTGTTGACAGATCTCTTGTCTTGCAGACGCGTACTGTTATCACAAATTACAGGTGAGCGTTTCAGCTGGAGGCAATGCCTCTCTCATCCAGGTGACACCAAGCACCAAGCACAAGCTCTGTTGTATTTTACACTAGAAACAGCAGAAATCCACTTTGCAAAAAGCCAGAAAATCTTCACGCTGCAGATTATCTATGGGACTGTGCAAGGAAGGTCAGAAGAGAAGTGGTGGCCGGTGGCTGGAGGTGTAGAACATGCGTGGTCGCCACTGGGGGAAGCTGCAGGAGCTGCTATGCAGAAGTCTGGTCCTAGAAACTCACATGGTTGTGGCTGGCTTGTTATGTACATGGTTTGGTGCTCTTGCTACTTATCATCTAGTTGTCCCAGTGCAGTAGACGAGGAAGAAATTCAGTGCCCTTGTACCAGCATGAAGGTAAGTGACACGGTTTCCAGATTTTTAGGCAAGACGTGGATTAGACGCTGGCTTAGCTTCATGTGGAAGTAGTGCAGGTCTTTGAGTACAAACGGTTGTCTGTGATTTGTTCAGCTTGCTGTGAGAAACTCACGTCCCTTGGCGTGGAATTCACTGCTCTTCAGATAACAGCATGGTGAGTTCTGGAAAGCTGCTGATGGGTTTGCCCAGTCTTTTCCAGAGCGTGGTACCTTCATTTCCACATGAGGGTGCTCAGTGGCCCCCGCTTGTGTGGGGAACTAGTGCTCTTTGAAAAAGGCAGCTGCCTGCAGAAATGAAATCTGATGCAAGACAATCCTGCTTCCGTAAACCAGAGAATTAAACACGAGGCCTGGTTTTATTGTCTGTGCACCACAGCTCTAGTGAATCCAGGGAAACAAAGGAGTTTTGATCCCAGGTTTTCAGTTTTATTTTCCAGTCTTTTAAGGTTTTTTCGACTTTAAATGGTAGCAGAAGTCAAAGGGAGAAGGAGTAAAGCATCAGTCCCAGGGAAGTTCATAGTGCAGAGATTATAAGGAAGTTTGGAAGGCAGGCACTTAGTTGAAATAACTGTATGTATGGAAGCAAGCCCAGAACTTGTCTTCTCCCGTAATGTCGATGGACGTTCTACCAAAGCTTAGTTTCTACAAATATATACTACAAATATAAGTCCTTTGCACTTCTGGCAGCTTCCCATGGAGTTCAGTATCAATACAGATCTGCACGACTTGGCAATACTGTTTCAAAACACTGCTGCTCGAGATGGATTGTTACTGGCAGCAAACTTTTCCAGTTCATAAACACCCATGCCCTTCTCCTGTGCTGGGACAGGAAAGTCCTGAAGCACAGCTAAAAGCTTCAAAACATCAGCTTTAACCCCACCTGCCTTCTGAACTTTTCTGTTCTTTTCTGTCCGCTGAGGGCTTCCCTTTTCCGCTCTGTGTCTTAGCCACTGCATTAGCGAAAGAAGCCTTTCGTAATTGCTGAAGAAGCTAATGCGCCCTGTTCCGTCTGGCTGAGTCAGGTGAATTGCTCTGACCTCCTCCAGCTCATCTTTGCTTGGAGGTCTGGCAGAAAAGCTGTTAAGAGTTTTGCCTCATAATGCTTCAGAGTCTAGCTGCCCCGATTCTCACAGGCAGACGTCTACCCTGTTGCTGGAAGCCTCTCGCTTTGCTCCGTGCTGCGGTCATGCCTGGTTTCACTGTACTGTATGTTAAGCAGCACGGGAGATGTGTTTGCTGCTCAATTAATCCATACAAGTTGTGCAACTGTTGGTTATGGGGATGGTGAAGGAAAACAGGCAGCTTCTTGGGAAATCGTGTCAAGCCTGCTCCCAAAGGCAGACCGGAAAAAATCTGCTTCTGTGCAGGGACTCTGAACTTGCACTTGCAACGTGGAGCAGATTTGTTCTCTCGATTTTCATTTTTCACGGGCAGTGACATTTGAGAGTAATGAGTCCACAGCTTTAAATTCCTTATTGATGAGAATAAAGGCAAATACAGATACATGTTTTGAAGACTTGGGGAAA
>NW_010389988.1:0-2036 GCF_000710305.1 Buceros rhinoceros silvestris | reverse complement strand
GGAAAGAGTCCAGGAAAATCCCTGCTTGACTTTAGATGGTTTCAATTTTGCCACCAAGAATGATTCCAGGTTCACCTTAAATGGCTTTCTGATCTAGGAACTAAGCAGCTCTGTTTGGTACGGGGCGGCACGATGAACTGTGCATAGCAAAAACATACAGCGCGTGCTTCAGTCTCACTGGGGTGGCTGAACCTGTCGGTGGCTTTGGAGCGAACGGGATGCTCGGAGCGGAGGCAGGAGCCTCCCTGTACTGCTCATTTCACAGCAAAATTAAGGCAAAAGAACATGAAACAGTATATTGCTACAAAAAATCCGTGCATCATCTCCCTTCGATTGTTAGGCACTAGGAGCCGAATGTTGTCTTTGGGATGCAGCACGTGTGGCTGTTTGTTCATTTGACAGAAGTCCAGCCACGAGAAAATGGGCAAATATGAGTAATTGGGATCAGCAACCAGAGGAAGATGTTTACTACGACCAGTATCATGCAGACTTACTCATTCAAATGCCATTCATGCATGCAGTGTGCAGTACAGCATACTCAAAAGAAACTCTGTTTATTGATTTGGTTTCAAAGAAGGAGAAACAGTATTAGCGTGCTTCATACCTCTCATTAAAGACAGGAGTCAAAGCGTTCCTGCTAACTGGACTGAACTGGGGCTAGAGTGCCACCTCGGTAAACAGGAGGGAAGCTGGATCTAGAAGCAGTAGTTTTCTACCAGACGAAATACAGGAGGAAATTTCAGATTCGAGGGAGCTCTGAGTAGTGCGTGGAGGATCCGTTTTACTTTACCAGGGCCTTCTTGCAGCACCGAACACTCCAATACGATTGCCAGTTGTAATACTGAAGCCAACAGTAACAATTCATGTAGTTTCATAGCGAGCCACTGGTGTGTCAGAGCAGTCTCTGTACTCCTCGCTGCCCCTGAGAGCTCCAAGCGTTGCTTAGTTTAAGCCTGAGGTTTCAGCTCCATGATGGGCTACATATTTTCCTAAATATATCCACTCGTGAACTTCCTCTCACAGTACGACTCATAGAAACCCCGTTCGTTTGCTGTTCCTACTGGTAGTATTTATTACTATTTTAATAGCAAATCCCAGCAAGAGAAAATTTTGAAAATCCAAGTGTCTTGTGGGATTCATTACCGGATCATTATTTAGAAGACACCGATTTATTTATTTTACATGACTGTGAAAAGAAAACCGAATCAGAACACCCCTGACTTTGCTTTGTGTTATCTACCATTTTCTGTGTTCAGCAAGAACGTGGTAAGCTTTGGTAGTGTCCGATACGGGGAGGCAAAACTGCCTGGCACCACCAAAGACAGAAACTATTACATTAACTTTGCATCAGATTAGAGTCTTAAACTATGCTCATCAGTCTCTTCAGTCGCTGATGTGTCATCAGTCATCTCTGTGATACTTTCGTCTTGAAGAAAACATGATGTCAGTACTCTGCTCTTGGAAAACATAGTGTATTTTAAAAAAACCTCCATCTGTAGACTTCTCAACGCTGTACTCATTTGCAGTTCATTTCCTGCGCTGACTCACATGGAAAAAATGTTATTTTCCACACATTCCAAGCATATTACATGCAATTAATATATTTCCATCTAAGTCAAATATAAGTAGTGTAGCAAAAGAGAAAGCCACTTTGCTTTCAGAAATAGCTGACTTCAAAATCAACCGTTTAAAGCTGCGTTTTAAAGAAATAGCTGCTCGTTTATAACAACATCATCGTATGTTTCTTCGTGCGGGCCACAAACTTTCAGAAAGACCAAAGAAAATTGTGGTCTGCAACGGTCAAACACATACATATGATCTTTCTGGATCATACCATTGCTGGCTGAGGTATAGTTGGTCTCAGGAAAATTGAGTTTCTGGTTTGGACGAAGTATCTCCAGACCTTTGGAGACCTTTATCTCTGGAGGTAAGTAACTCGGGAGCTGTTTTCTCAAGGAACTAAACAGAAAGACCAAAGAAAATTGTGGTCTGCAACATCCAATAACAAACACATACATATGATCTTTCTGGATCAT
>NW_010389987.1:3582-12108 GCF_000710305.1 Buceros rhinoceros silvestris | reverse complement strand
AAGCGTGTGTGTGCGTGTGTGTTGACGACGGGGTTTTTAACCCTTAGATGGTCTCTAGCGAGCCGTTGCTGCTCCCTGTGTCACTGGAGGGCGAGTTCTCCAATAGCATGAAGGAGATGATCGCCCGCTTGTCTACTGCGACGGGCACGGCTGCAATGTCGCAGTGCATCAAGGTGAGTAGGCAGCCGAGTGCCAGCTCACCTGCTCTGGCCTCAAGCCTCGCTACTTCCTTCTTGGTGCTCCCTGTCCTCTTCCCTTGGGCCTACTTCCCCGCCCCCCTGGCCGTTCTTCTACCCTTCTTTTCTCCCTCCCCCCTCCCAACTTCTTGTCACCCATCAAGCCTATTTCCCTGTTTCTAGGACCACGTGCTTTCTGGACTGATCTATCCTGTCGTCCTCTGTCCTTCCAGGCTGTCTGTCTTTCCCCTCATGTGAGACTTCCTATATTATGGCTATAAGAAAGGAAGAACCTCCTTGTCAGCTTTTTTTCTCCCTTCCTTTTCCCCTTGTGTTTTTTTTTTCTGTCTTGGTACTTCCCAGCCCGACTTTGCAGCATGTTAACAACCTCAGCTACAGCAGTCCAAAGACTACCCAAAACTTATTTCTTTCTTTGTAAAACTTATTATTAGGCTCTGTTCTGGCAGCTGTTGCTGTATTTCTTTTTTCCTATACTCTATCCCTGTTGTCCCTGCCTTTCCCAAGTTAGAAAAATTGATTTGAGGGGCAGCCAGTAGGCAAGGAGGGTTTAGGACTGGAAGAACGCTGTGTAGGACAGATGTAGCTGTCATGTGATTTGTTCCTCTGCCTGCCTTTCCTTGAATGTCATTTGGCTGATGTTTCCTGGTAGATGAAGAGACTTCCTGTTGTGGTTCTGCTAGGGGGAGGGTGCTAGTCGGAATGGCCGATGCTGGATTTGTTTGGATTAATGGAGGCTGGTTGGTTGGTTTACAGCTCAGCTCAGGAGCTGGTGTGTTCCCTCTACATGTGATTGTTTTGTTTTTCTCAGTGGGTTGACCCTTGTGAGAACAGAGGAAGAGACTGGATTCACTTGCTTACCTTGTAAGAAAGAAAGTTAGGATGACTTTTGCTTTGTGGTAGCAAAAATAAGGGATAGGATGGTAGTTTCTCTGTATCAGCTCCCAAGTACTCATGAGCTCTGTGACTGGCTCTTCGACTCCTTCTAGACGGTGAACAAATTGGAGGAGACAGAAAATCCTAAATCCAGTTCCTTAGTCTGAATGACTAGTGCATGCGAAAATGGGAGTACTGAGTGTCTTATGCTAGGTCTTAAATTGCACCGAACATGATGTAGTAACTGTTTCAGGTGTATGCTCCTTTGTAATAATGAGAAATAGCAATAAAGAGATCTGCAAAAGAATTCAGTTGTTCTTGTTAATGTTGAATTGAATGCAGAGGGGAGCTGACAGGATTTATGAAATTAGTCTGGTTTTGAATCGTTTTTCTTCTGTCTTAAGTAATATTTTAATTTTAACCAGTAAGTTACCTCTGCTTTCGTGCAATCTTAGGATCATAAAAAAGAACGCTGAAACATGAATACTATTAGAAGTCATACCTGAATGAGCAAATACTCGAGCATCTTCCTTTGCATCTAGAGCCTTGCTAATATTCTCAGTGAAAGAATTTGACAATAGCAGCAGTTGGAGCTGAAATAGTGGGAATGGCCACAAGTCTGTTTTAGAAAATATTCCTAGTATAGAGATACACTTTGGTAAGTTTGGTACAAGAATATTGAACTCTTTTTTTTTTAAAGTCAAGTCTGAATCTGAGTTTGAATCTGGCAGGAGGTGTGCAAAGTACTGCTTCTTCGAAATCCGGATACTGTTGTAGAGGCCTTAAGAAAAGGAATAACTTTATGTTTTGATTTACTGTGTCATTGGTGTTTTATGTTTTGGATTTGATGTGTCATGTGAATGAAGGTGGTAGAGGAAGCACGTGCACTCTTTCTGTAGTAAAAGTAGTAGTCCTTGTGGTTGAAGCTGGTAGTCCTTATACTGCTGTTCAGACAGCAGTATTACCTGTGAGACTTCATTAACTGCGTTTTTTTGTTACTATAATTATTTTTAGTTCAGAGGAAACTTCTTTTCAAGCGTTAAGTCATTGGCAAGATGTGGAGGACAAAATCTCTTCATGTGTTTAAAGAACCTTTGCATAGTAGTGGGAGTATAATGAAAGGAAGAAGTCTGGAACTCAGTAAACAGCATCACAGTGCGTTGGAACGCAACTTGTGGTGGACTCTCCTAGGCTCTAGGTGTGAACTCTTGCTAGTCTGGCAGATACATAAGTACATCATGTCAACTTTCATCTTTGCCCAGCTTGTGTTGTCTTTGGATCTAATTGCCAGCCCCGTCTCTGAGTTACATTCTGTAATTAGTTTCTTACTCTGCACTGTCTCTTGCTAATCTAAATGTGTGTTTGCACATTTAACATCTCTGTCTTAATTTCTTAAAGTCGCCCCCATTTCTGGTTACTGTAGCTGCAACAAAAACAAGATGGTTTTTCTTGTTTTAAAGAACCTTATTGTATAGTAGAAAGGGTTTATCAAGATAGTTTGGTCTCTCAGTACTTGGATAACGTATTTGAAAATCCAACGACTGATCTTAATATGACTACATATGTATATAACAGGAAATTATTTCATTGACTTTACTCTGTAGAAGGAAAGGTGTATTAACCAAATGTTTTTTATACCACTATTGCACTACTGTGTTTTATCCAGGCTAGCACAAAACCAATAATATTTTTAGATATGTATTAGAAGATACTAATTTAATCTCAGCTCTCCTCTAACATCCGAAGATAAATATCTATCATCTTCTTTTTTTCTCCCTAGCTATACACTTAAACCACATTTTCTTATTTAAGTAACATACAGTTGTTGGGAATTAAGATAGTAAAAATATGATGTCAGATTTGGGATTATCTTTTTGAGGAAAATGTTTAACTTCTTGATATTAGTTGTTAAACCCAAAAAGATACTAGGATATATTCACAGCATGTGTTCTTGTATTTTCATTCCTTCAGCAGTTCTTAAAGTTTTCTGATCTGTGCGTTTCAAACATGAACGGTATTGCCAAATTAACACACTTTCTTTATGTGGAATTTATTATCAGACTCCCGGGTGTTTTTAATAGATGGTAGAAAAATACAGATGATAGTCTTGCAGGGAAATCTGTGTGTCTCAAAATCTCTCTCCTAAGGATTTATGTTGTAGCCTGGCTATAGTTACAAGTAATCCTAGCCCTGATGCTCAGTGTAGTTTGGATTTACAGATCCATATGAATTCTCAGGGGAAAAAAAGTAAAGTTGGTATCTTTGTTAAATTTCTTACGGATTTCCTACTTAAGACCAGTTATTTTACTTGTGAGGAGTGGAAAAACTTGATAGTATGTGTGCGAATGTCTTATGTGTATGAATGTCTTATGAGAAACTCAGATTTGTTAGTTGCTTTTAGTTTTCTCTTAAAGACTTTACTATAAATGATTGGTGTTTGTTATTGTGAAGCGTTTTACCTGTTTTGCTGGTAAAAAACCTATCATATATGAAACATTGCTGCTTCTGAATGGTTATATTTCAAGCTAATCAGTACTTCTTTTGTTTAACAAATGTTGCATACATTTTTAAGTGGAAGCTTGTACTTCATTTCTAGTTCCATTGTGATAGGATCTCATATGCAATATATAGATATCAATTTGACTTATTAAAATGATGTGAGATGAACTAGTACTAAGCTTTTTAAATAATATTCATGTTATAATATTGTAGTGCTGCTTATGTCTGCTGAAATATTTTGTCTTGTTCAAAACAGCTTGCTATGGAATTGTTCAAGTACCCACTGGACCTTGGTTTTGCAGGAAGTGTGAATCTCAGGAAAGAGCAGCCAGAGTGGTATGTGCTTTGTTTATTAAGTAATGCTAGTTATAATGCTTGTGTGGATAATGTTTACCCAAGTATCGCAGTGATAGCTGAAAATAGCTTAGCTTTCTGTCATAATCCCATCTAGATGCTATTCAGAAAGACCGTTTTATTTTACACTTTTTAAAGTGTCTCCAAGTATTCTGACAAATTCTATGGCGGGTGTTTGATTTTTTAAATTTAATTTAATATTTTCCCCAACCATTTCAAAGATTATTTTCTCCTTATCTATGGTGTAGGTTTTTTGGTAGTTTTGTCGTTTTAACAGTTACATAGCTTGGTACAGGGAGGCAGTAAAATCTGTGTCTGATTTTCTTTTTACAGCAACTTTAGGTTGCCAGTTGAAAGCTTCAGTCTAGGAACACTTAAACTATAAGTAGTGTACTTAATTTTGGAATCCAGGTCTTACTTGGAATGTGATACTTCTAACTGAAGGAACAGTCTCTTTCTCTGTCTTTTTAATTTTCAATGATAAACGTTAGAGATTCAGGTAGTCCTTCTGAACAATGAAAAGAGACCCCAATGTTTTCCCCCCTTCTTGATTACATGCAAGTTTTTTTGGTCAGACTTGTGTGTTATTAGATCAAGCTGCATGGTATCAGGCTTTTTTAGAAAAAGAGAATGACATTTCTCACCACTTGGCATGTTTTAGTTTGTTTTCCAGCAAAAAACAAAGTGAGAGTATTGAGAAAGACTAAACTGTTCCTTTGCCTTTGAAAACATTTTTCATATAAAAATTGGAAGAAAAGGAGGTGCAGCATCTTAGGGCAGTGGTTAAACTGTTTCTGACTTTCCTATCTAAAGACAAAGAGCCTGAGACTGAATTTTCAGTTACTGTCAGTGACTGTCAGAGTGTTTATGTGAGCTTTTTGCTGTACCTATTTCCTTTTCTAATATGAAGTACTATAGAAATGGTAGGATGACTTAATTTTGCATGAATTTTTGGTACAAGACTGAAGAATCTTGTTCCTCTACTTTTTCCGAACTTGCTGCTAAGCTAGTAACCTGGACTTTGTTGCTCCTTTCAAACCAGACCTATTGGTGGGAACAAGGATGGGTTGATTTCTGTGCTCTCCAAGTGTTTGTGAACAGAAAACCAAAACCACTGCCTTTTCTAAAAGAAGTCTGTTTCTTTTTATTTCTGGAAAGACCATCATCAATGTAAAGTTCTATAAGTATCATTTCTAAATGTTGCCGAGTTTGATGTACAGGTTGACAGCAAAGTTAAAAATACAAGGGTGGGGGAAAGAGATGGTGGCTAGACAGAAGATTTTTCTAGTGTATAATAGGGAATTCTCATGAGGATTTACAATATCGTTATTCCTGGCTTCTCCTAACTCAAGGAATGAAGGAGAACTGTACTGATTTGTAAAATAAACAATGTCTCATTGCGTTCTGAATTACATTACTGAAGAGAATAGCTTTGATAGGCATTGTACTGCTTTGCTTTGCTTTGCTGTATGGAGTTAAGAAGGAATAGTGATGAGCTTAACTAATTCTCTGCCCAATGTATTCTGTTTTTATTTCCACCTAATGGTGTCTGTTTATGGTGCAGTTCAACAAGTTGATTACTGATCTTGTTTTGGAAGAAAAAATCTTTTCCGTTTGTAATATAGCATAGATTTAAGTGGTTCTCAAGTGAAACTAATTGACTGAGAGGTAGAATAGATTGATAATAGTTGAGGTTTAACAACAACTTGTGTGTGAGTGAGTTAGAAACATGGTGGTTGTCTCTGAGGTGTCTTGGAGAAGGCCTTAGCATTCAGAAACTAAACTGAACCTCTGACTTCCGTATGAAAACTGGAACTTTATTGTAACCAGTTTATCAGACACAGTTTTAAAGCACTTGCTGGCAAAATCAAACCTCCTTATCATTGTAGGAGACCCAAGCTTAGTTTTTCTGTTGACCTTTTTGTCTAGAAACAAAACCAGAATTAAATTGACTATATTATATGGAACATGCTTATACTTACTTATTTTTAATCTTTAAAAACACCTGAGTCTTGTACTAAAGGCATATTTTTCTCCTGTTGATGCTGTCTATGTGTTGTATGTTTTTGTGTGTGAGGTTCTTTTGTTGGTTTTGGTTTTTTTTTTTTAAGCTGCAGTTACTGGGCAAGTAAGTCCATTCTGATAAGATACTAGGGTTAATTGCTTGCATTAAAGTTAATCTTGCTTTGCCAGCTGAAAAAAGTAGACTAACTCAGGAGCCAGTATCTCAAGTAGGTGGGTCACCACCAGAGAACATTGCTTAACAGCAGGTTAGAGCAGTTGGCTTCCCATATACTTTCAACTGCTACACACCGATGTCTACTTTGTTCCCTTTCTTTTGTGTGCTGCTGCTAAGCTGGTTCATACGTACTGGTTGTCAGTGAAAGTGTTAGATAATTTTTTTGGGCTACACAAGCTTCCTGGCTGTTTGACTTCTGCGTTTTTCATAGTGAGGTGGTAGCCAGTGTCTTGGGTTTTGAATGGTCAACTACTAGTTGGAAACTACAGTTTCATGCCCGACAAGTCATACTGAGTCTTGGCTTTAGCATGGCCATGTTTTTGCATGTAAGAGAGAAACTGCAATTTTTGTCAACGTGAACCATTTGGATAATGGACATACTGAGGTGTCTGGTAGTTGTTTGACTTACCTTATAATCATGCTTATGTAGTAAATAATAAACAGAAGGTTGGAATCCCAGTATGCACTTTTTACAATCACTGTACAGATTTTTCACTATTGCTTGACAAGTCTTAGTTTTTCATAAATAAGCCAATTTATCTTAACTGACCTATGGAGAGTTTGGAACGTGAATCTCTTCAAGATGGGTGGTAACTGCTCCCAGCTTTGCCTGTGTCAGCATTGACTGTTATTACCCTGCCTAGTGGGCCCTTCTGATATCTTTGGTGATACCTGAACTTTTGAGTCAGAAAGCAGGGCAGGTGCATGTTGATGCAGGAAAAGGTGATACTGGGGTCCACATAAGGATGTACACTTACACAGTAGGACGTAAGAGACTTCAGGTCCTGGCTTGGGAAATTGGATGGTGCATGTGTTTTGTCCAGGGATTGATAATATTGGTATCCAAAGAGAGACTAGAGAAGCTAAATTTAAGAATTCTAGCACAACTGTTGTTCAAAAAGACTTTCTTTCCTCATCATGCTATTATATGCAAACATCTTTCTTGAAGATCTTATTTTAAGAATTATTTAATTACAGCCTATAGCAGGGTATAAATAGACAATGTATTTATGGTTTACTACAGACTACTACTGTTTGTACTTATCATGAGGGAGGTGTGATAATCCCTGTGATAGAGATATCAGGCGACACAGAAGCATCTGACATTTGCTCAGTCATCTTGGTCAAGCTTATTTGCTATGTATGGATGCTGGTCCTTGTGAATCCAACTTGAATCAGGGAGAGCAGGAGATCTCAGTACTGAACTTTAGTGTTAGGAATTCTGGGAAGCTTTACTGTCTCAAGCTCAGCTTGTATATGAAGTCATTGAGAGTGACAGTACAGCATTGAGAGTGATAGTACAGCATTGAGAGTGAATTAATATGCTGTTGATCTGTTGGTATGTTTTACTGGAATATATGTATTATAAGCCTGTCATTGCATCTGGAAGAGTTAGTTTGGACTTGGTACAGATATACTCTGATATTGTAAAGGTGGTGGTTTTTACACTTGGCATTTCTGTTAGGTTTTTTTTGATGGGGTGGCTTATGAATTTGAATGCAGTACTGGCCTGGAACTGAGCTGGCATATTTGTGCAACACTACGGCTTGTCTAATAGGCCACCTGAATTTTAGTCCTGGGGAATATGTTGACGGGACTGTGACTCCCTGTGGAGCTAGCCACATAAGATCTGAGAATAGTATGAATCCAGATCTCAGCTGAATCTCGTGTAGCTGGGGTCTCTGCACTTGCATGTGTGTTTCTTGGAACTCAGTGTGGAGATAGAAAGACTGTCATTGCAGAGTCAGTTTAGATCATACAGTACTTAAGGATTCGGAGCTGTAGATAAGCATCTATACTGTGCAACAGTTGTAATTCTGCTCTCCGAGTTCCCTTTTTAAAGTCTTCCCTCGTGCATCTACAATTTTATTGTAGAGTTCCTCATAAGAGTTGTATGATGTATCCATAGTTTAACACCCCACCTTCAGAATTTATGTAGTATAAAATAACCATAAGTGTTGTGTTACTTGCCTTTTGCATAAACAGGAGGAAATAGGCAGATGTATTTCAATATGCAGATAGGTTTGTGATCAGAGCTCTGACCGCACTGGTTCAAAACAGGCTGCCTCCAGGAGATTGGGATCTCTGTGCACGTGCTTAGATCAGTTTTAGTGTGGCTATTGCACTTGTATCTGTAAACTAAGATGCACATTTATAAACACAATCACAACAGAGGAGAACTAAACATAGTTTTAGAAGAAGATGATTTGCTGATTTGTTTTTTTCTTCAATTTGAAATACTGGCCACCAGGTCATTCAGGACAAACATATGCCTTCTCTTTGAGGATAGCTTTTGAAATAATTTATCAAAGAAATTTTGAAATGAATGCTTTTTTAATGTGTATAATGTGCATATTTTTCCCT
>NW_010389987.1:0-3491 GCF_000710305.1 Buceros rhinoceros silvestris | reverse complement strand
TTCCCTACAGTACACTTTATATAAGACTATTACTGCAACTTCTAAGAATACTGTAACAAGTAGTAGAAAAATTACTTTAGTTTTGAGCATACAACAGAAAAATCGACCTGTGTGCTTTTGTTATTTGTGATGCTTTTACACAGCAGTAGAACAGTAAGCTGCTAAATAAGAGAAGGAAAAGTGATTGTAAAATACAAATTGCTAGTAGAATTTTTTTTATAAATATGAGAAATTGCTTCTTATTAACAACATCCCGCTCCCCAACAACACTGTCCTGTCTTTTATGAATGGCTGTGCAGTCTGGAAGGCAGTGAGTATTTGTTCATAGTTGTATAACCGGAATTAAAAGTCTGCCTAAAGATACTTAGGCACAGCATGTTGTATTGGGGCTGTGCGGTAAGGTTTTGGTAGCGGGGTTTTTTTTTTCTTCCTCAGATTTCTCAACTCTACTGGAACAGCTAATGCCTACGTCATCTGTCTGTTCCTCAGAGACCAAATTTTCAATTAGCTTTTGGATTGCTTCGTAGTTAGATATAGTATTGAGTTTGCGTGGCAAGGTTTCTGTAGCAGGGAGTCACAGGGAAGGCTTCTGTAAGAAGCCACTAGAAGCTTCCCCTATGTCTGATAGAGCCAATGCCAGATCACCCCAAGACAGACCTGCCGCTGGCCAAGTCTGAGCCCATCAACAGTAGTGGTCATGCCTCTGTGATAAGGTATTTAAGAAGGTGAAAATGTTGCTGCACAACTGCAACTGCAGCTGGAGAAAGAAGTGAGAAAATATGAGAGAAACAACTCTGCAGACACTGAGGTCAGTGAAGAAAGATGGGGAAGAAGTGTTTCAGGTGTTTGAGCTGAGTTTCCCCTGGCAGCCCATGGTGAGGCATGCTGTCCCACTGCAGCCCATGGAGGTCCCTGGTGGAGCAGATATCCATCTGCAGCCTCTGGAGGATCCCATTCTGGAGCAGGGCAGGTGAATACTAGCCCATGGAGGACCCCATGCTGGAGCAGGTGGATGCCTGAAGGAGGCTGTGACCCTGTGGGAAGCCTGCACCGGAGCAGGTTTGCTTGGCAGGACTTGCGATGCCATGAGGACCCACACTGGAGCAATCTGTTCCTGAAGGACTGCACACAATGGAGGGGACCCACACCGGAGCAGTTTGTGAAGAACTGCAGCCCGTGGGAAGGACTCACACTGGAGAACTGTGGAGGACTGTCTCCTGTGGGAGGCACCCCATGATGGAGCAGGAGAAGAGTGGGAGAAGTCCTTCGCCTGAGGAGGAAGGAGTGGCAGAGACAACTTGTGACAAACTGACTGCAACTCCCATTCCCTGCCCCCTTATGCCAGTGGCAGGGAGGAAGCAGAGAAAATTGGGAGTGAAGTTAAGCCAGGGAAGAAGGGAGGAGTAAGGGGAAGGTGTTTTTAAGATTTGGTTTTATTTCTCATTATGCTACTGTGATTTGATTGTTAATAAATTAAACTAGTTTTCCCTAAGTTAAATCTGTTTTGACTTTGATAGTAGTTGATGAGTGATCTCCCTGTCCTTATCTTGACCCATGAGTCTTTCATTATATTTGCTCCCTTTTGTCCAGCTGAGGATGAAGCAGCTTTGCTGGGCACCTGTTGTCCAGCCAGGGTCAACCCACCACAGTCCTTTTTGACACCCAATGTGGGGCATGGGGAATTTGAGATAAGGATAGTATTTGGGAGAGGTAATGAACAAAATATGGATTGAACAGAGCTAGAGAGAGAAGAGCAGAATGAACGTGGGAAATTTCTGTTATTCTAATTGTGGTGAAGGTGAAACTTTTATTCTGCAATGCTGTCAATTGCTTCATGGGTGTTTCTTGTCCATTACATAGATGGGTGAGTGTTGTTTGCTTTGCGTTTCATGAGTAGAAGGAAAATATTTTTACCTGTTCAGAGGGGCTTTTTTTGTATGTACAGACCCATAACCTTGTTCCACTGTGACTCAGAAGATGACAGATTTGCATAGGATTGCATAGCATCTGGACCTCAGGGTTAGGAGTACAGATGGCAGAAGATGCTGCAGAAGTGCAGTACAGTTTCTGTGCATCTTTCTGTCCAGCTGGTGAACTGAACCTTAGGCACTGTGTTGTGTGCTGTGTGTATCAAAATGGGAGTAGTAATGCTATTTCTGATTCTGCTGCCTTCATACTTCTTTTTTGTGCTGCATTTTCCCTTGCTTATATGTGTACTTGCTACTTGGCTTCTAAATACACAGCCGAGTTCATAAACTTATTTGAACTACTTGATTACAGCAAAAAAAGGTCTGGTGATTTTTTTTTTTTCCCTGCAGTTTTGATTAGCTATGGTTTACCTAAATGTACAGCTATTTGTGCAGTTATTTATAATTACTTTATGCTCCATACAGATACATAGAACATTCAGCTTTAAAACAGCGTTCCATCACTCAAGTGCTACTTGATCAAATTTTTTTTACATAAGTATCAATATAACTTCAGTAAATGCTCTAAAGATGCTTTTGCAAAATTACTAACCAAAGCAGGACTAGAGCAAAACATTTTCTTTTCCAGGAATTGCTTAATTCTTATGCAGAAATGTTTTGTAACTGTTCGTTTTGTTGCTAGATTGTTAAATCACTGGCAGAAGAAGTCTCTAAAATAAGCAGTGACCTCCTCAACTGCAATAAGCCTTACTTAAAATGCGTGCTAGAATTTTATATCTAGGAATTTTTAGGGTACAGCTGTGGTATGTTGCAGGAGGACACTGACGTGAACCATGGCATACTGTGTTTTCTTCAGCTAGTCAGTGTGATGACAAAAGCTTGTGTGTTTAGTTGGAAATCCAGCCAAACATGACAGGTATTCATTATAGCTGCCTCATGCTTTCTATTAAAGATCAATGTTTGAACCTTACACTTTGTGTTTATAATTTGAATTCGACACCTTGAGTACTGTGTCCAGTTTTGGGCCTCTCACTTCAAGAAGGACATTGAAGTGCTGGAGCGGGTTCAGAGAAGGGCAATGAAACTGGTAAAGGGTTTAGAGAACTTGTCCTATGAGGAGTTGCTGAGGGAACTGGGATTGTTTAATCTGGAGAAGAGAAGGCTCAGGGGAGATCTTACCGCTCTCTGAGTACCTGAAACAAGGTTGTGGGGAGGTGGGGGTCGGACTCTTCTCCCGTGTTACAAATGACAGGACGAGAGGAAATCACCTTAAGTTGTGTCAGGGGAAATTTAGGTTGGATATCAGGAAAAATTTCTTTACACAGAGGGTTATTAAGCATTGGAACAGGCTGCCCAGGGAGGTGGTGGAGTCCCCATCCTTGGAAGTGTTCAGAAGACGTGTAAATGTAGTGCTGAGGGACATGGTTTAGGGACCCTGGCAGTGCAGAGTGAACAGTTGGACTTGGTAATCTTAAAGGTCTCTTCCAACCAGATGATTCTATGATTTTAGCAGGTCTTACTGCTCTTAAATATGTAGTGGTGTCCTGGGTTCAACATGGAGGA
>NW_010389986.1:53787-90539 GCF_000710305.1 Buceros rhinoceros silvestris | reverse complement strand
CACTGGGGCAGCGCCGTGTTTCCCTCGGGTCTTCCCCCAGTGCTTGGTGGCTCCCAGCCCATCGCTGGCCACTGCATCCACCACAGGGACTGATGGTTCCGTGGGTGAATTTGTTCTTAACACCTCAGTGCCTGGGACTGACTGACAGGGAAGGAAAATAATGGGTTAAAAAAAAAGTGATCAAAATTAATTATTTGTCCACAAATATGAAGGCGGATGAGATGGTCCTATCAGTCTCCTTTTTTCACCGCAACCCAGTTAGCACGCCCTTCTGTAACAAAACTTGGTGGAAACTCACTCCTCTCCTGGGCAAATCTCACTAATTCAAAATTACTTTCTTGGCTCCTCCGTTGTGCGGCTCATGGCATAACACCCTCTTGCATCAATCTGCTCATCGCCAGCTCTCTGAACACCAGTCAGTCACTTTCTGCAGCAAGACAGAGTCAGCGATAAGGCTTCAGAGCGACACCCACCTCATGCCCATCTGCAGGCAGGGAGCGACAGAGCTTGGCTCTCCGCATCCCATCTGTTTGCAGTAGGTACAGCTGGGATGGTGCAAAACTACAAACTTTGAAGGAAAGGAGGCCCAAAGGAACCGGCAGGAACTCAGCAGGTAGAGGAGAGACATGTTTTTAATGGTATATCAAAACAAAATTATTATTTAACTCCATTAACTGTCTTTCGTGGTCATCTTTACATATGAACACGCAGGCAAGAGAAAGAGACTCACATAGTATTTTTTTAAATGTCTTTGAGGTGGGACTAGGGAGTGCCTTTTCTTCATGCCCTTCCAAGGCAAAAAGTTTGGAGTTTTGCAATCCAAATTACTTCTTTACCTTATATCTTGCAAGGTTTTTTTTTCCCCCTACATTTTGCACTATTGGTTTTTAATAGGAAGTGAGGACTTTTTGGAAGACCAGTACCAAATCTGATGTTGCTCAAGGTATTTTGAGATTAACTTTATCCTGCTAAAAGTGTGACAAGTTTTTGGTACCAAACAATGATTTTCATCAGTAATAGTGTCTTCTCTCATTACAACAAAATATCAGATAAGGAATGGGGTATGTGTTGAACCAGCTGTATTTCCTCATAAAGAACACTGGAATTATTTGAAAGTTTTCAGTGGGGATGCCAGCTCAGTAATTTACCCCTACAATGCTGGAAAAGAAGAAGAAGAAAAAAAAAACCCATGCAGTTATTTTAATCGATAGCATCCTCTGTCAACAAGGCACCTACAGGTCCTAGAACAAAAATATGAGCATGCATTCACTGGGAGGTTAACACATCTCTCAGATGACTGCTGAGATTGAAGTGAACAAATTCTTTTGTGAACCTCTGCAAAACCTGAATCAAATGCATCTCTCATTGATGTAGTGCACAGTACTGTACATTGACACTAGTTATTGTTTGCTCTATAAAGTGCCTTGCAATAACACACACTCTTACAAAGGCCTTACAGAACTGGTCATTCTGATGAGTGATATGTTGATGCTTAGAATTACTAAGCTGGATTGCAAATATTTATTTCAGTGTCTCCTCAGAAATGCATTGGGAAAAAGAACCTCTCTTTGAAATTGCACGTTGGGTTCATTGACCTTTCTCTAATACATTTCTAGAAAGTCTGACTCTTGGCTAAAAATAAAGTACCTTTAAATTACAGCTGTGGTTCTGCCCTAAAAGTGTAGGTGTGGTAAAATCATCTCTTCCAGCTTCAGAGAGAGTTATTTCATACCACACACAAATCCATTACATGTAATACTTTGGCATTTTTCTCTTTATGATGCTATCTCACATTTTGGTACTACTCAACACTTTTTAAAAATACATATCCTGGAAAGCCAGAGTAAAATACATTAATTAGGGTTGAGATAATTGCACATCCATTTGCAGTTGAAAACAAATGGATGGATATATGCAGCTATTCCGAAGATGGCACCAGGAAAAAGATAAATAATTACAAGGATAAACACATTTGCAAATCCAGAAGTTAGCGGTGCTGGCAAACCTCACAGGTTCCAAAACAATATCATAGCTATAGCATTGCTTGAGGTTAATTACTGCAGAATGTGACCCTTCATTCAGCAGTCCTTACACAAGAGTTTTTGAATTACCCGAGAGATAAGAGTGCTTTTCACATATCACCTTGAAATACAAATGTACGGCAGGCTTGGCTGTCACAGCAGGGACGGCTCCTCCAGACTTTGGCTGCAGCATTCTCTGGTTCAGTAACTGAACCGGCTCTAATCTGTCCCTGTCAACACTCTACAGACAAAGGTAATGCCCTCCCTTTCAGGAAAAATGCCAAGGTCTGACCCACTTCCCTCCCTCCCATCTCAAGTTCAGTAAGCATTGCTTATTTCTCCAAAGCATGTAGCTATTTGGGATGCCAAAGCTGTATGACTTTGAAGGTTATTTCTTGTGACAGCCCTGCCCTTTATATCCCAGCAGTTATACACAAGACATGTCTACGCTTCAAAAACAAAGCAATGCATCCATCCCTGAACCATCAGAAGCAACACAGTAATACCCTCACAGCACCCTACCAAGACAGACTAGCTTTGCCGTGATGGCTAAGCAGCACAGGAATGGCCACCACACTGTGGGTATGACACTTCCACAAATCAAGTGGCTATCTTCACATAGTCAGGTAGCCAACAGTTTTCGCAGAGCTGGTTTAAATCTTTCTGGGTCCAGTCTGGCTGCAGAGAGGATAGAGGTCAGTGGGAAGGTCGGTAAAACCACTGCACATTTCTAACCTGGGGACGCAAACTCTCCTAATTACGGAAGGTGTCTCTTTACAACTCTCCTGGCAACTGCACAGTGCTTTGTTGTACAGTGTAGATTCATTCATATAATTGTTTTCATGAAATACAGAGAAATCCCTGCACACTAAATCATGCCAAGCTTGGTTAGATTTACAGGCTAGGGGGTTTGGTGGATTTTTTTTTTCCTTATCTGGGTCTTCATACACCTGCAAATCCCAACAGACATCCTTCTACATAGCAACCAAATTAGCAGCACATAACAACTCATGCTTCATTAATGTTATTCTGCAATTTAACAATGGTAAATGTGGATCAGAATGATTTTCCTGTCTTTTCTAGCATGACCTTATTTATTCTAATACCATTTGCCAACACCCTGTCATACTAAAGCTTATTTCATGTCTAGACCTCCAGTCATCCACCAAGTTAATATATTGAGTCCCAGCAAACTCTGTCCTGTTTCAAAGATTGCTGTATCTGAGAAATAGGTAACATATGGCAAGACAAAATAAACGTACTTAACACAATCACTTATTTGGTTGTAACACTCTCTAGTGAGTTTATCTCAAGGAAATAAATACAATATCATAGCAAGTAAGGTATTTATGGCCTTTCTTTCCTGAAAAAAAAAAAAAGACAAAAAAACCCCACAAACAGTGCTGGCAACTTATATGGTATATAGTTTGTCTTAGTCTGTATTTTCGGCTTGTATCAAAGTCCTACAAATTTTTGCAATGCCATAATTAGCTTGAACCTAATATAATTCTGGCCTTTCAGTTAGATTTTGGAATCCCCAAATAACCGTTCTGTGCCATTCACCGTGCTGTCCTTGGCAGGGGCAGGCAGTCTGTACAGACTCATGACTGCCTCCTGCCAAACGTGCAAGTAGGAATACTGACATTCAGCGTTGTTTGATAGTAAACACATAGTTCCTTTACTTACAGTTGTAAATACATGCCTTGCCTTTTGTTTCCCGAATCATTTCATGTAATACCTCAGCTATCACCTCAGCAATCACAGGCCACCTTGTGTGGGGTTTTTTGTTATTTTGGGTTGATTTGTATTGTTTTGGTTTTGTCAGATTCATGGGTGCCTTACTAGCTCTGAACGTTGTCCCAGTGGCCTTTCGTTAACTCCTTATAACCACCTATCTTCTTCCAAGGTTTATATTCCCCTTACAAGTCATGTCCTGAAACTGGAAAAAATAATTTCTTTACTTTGAGGAAGGTAAATGTCACTTGCTCTTCACAAACATTTCTTATTTTTTCCTTCTAAAATAACAAATGGGACTTCGTAACCTTTGTAGTACACAGCTGCTTCTGACTAAATTTGACTGTTAACACTTGGAAAGACTAAATGGCTTAAAACCAGCTGCTGTTAAAATAAAGCTTCTTTTTTTATATACAGCTACAACTACTCACAACTCTTCCTCCCATTGTCCCCTACCAGATTCTAATGAATCTCAACAACAGCAGAAATTTTAGCTGCCCCATTTTGTACTTAGCTTTGTACTTTAGCTGCCCCATCCTTGTACTTTCCTTGTTTGTTCTCTTTATGTTCCGTTAACAGTCATTGTTCAGTCAGTGGAGATCAGTGGTAATATAAGAGAGCTATTGGAAATAAAGAGGGGAAAAAATGTTTGACTATATGAAAATATGAAATTAGTAGATATCTGAAATAATCAACTTGAATGCAGTATTATGAGCATATAAAATAGTCCATACTACCTAAATGGTTAATTTAGCTGATCTAAAATCTTTCTGTGGCCAAGAGAAAGAAGGTCCCTCCCTGTGCAATTCAGAGCTTAAATGGTGAGACACCACAAATCACCTACCACATTAGCCTGTTTTTTCTCAGTGAAGGCAGAGAGGACAGTGTTACTAACTAGTAACACTGCTAGTTAACTCAGCTCTCAACAGCTGGTAGCAGTGAGACATCCTTCACTTCAACCCTAAGGACACATACTGAAGAGATTGATTATGGAACTTAATGGTGGAGCAGGATTCACAGATTAAAGATGCTTGAGGTGATGTTACTGGATACTTAAAAGATTTTGTCACGGATGTGTCTGTAAGCTCTACACCACCAGACTCATTGATGGCACATACAGCCAACTCTCCTTACCATTACTGTATTTTCATATTGTATGGGAGAACCCAAATGCACATGGCTGGTTACTACCAATTTTGTAAGCGTTATAAGGTTGAGAACGACTCTGGGGGTATTCCAGGTAGGACCACAGAATAGCAGCAGCATTTAGGCGCTGTGAATAATTGTTAACTTGCCTACCCACATACCAACAGAGTACTGGTGCTTCCTGCCATCTCTTTAAGGTCCGAGAGATGGATTTCACAGCAAACGCAGATATTTAACATTTGATTTCATTGTCACTGTATTGTGGTTTAAGCCCACCCACCAGGCAAGAAAGCACCAAGTAGCCTCTCTCTCACTCCTGTGCCCCTCCGGTGGGATGGGGAGGAGAAAAGATATCAAAAGGCTCAAGGGCCAAGGCAAAGGAAAGGGAGGGCGCATTCACCACTTATGGTCATGGGCGAAGAACAAACTTGACTTGGGGAAAACAAATTTGAGCAACAAAACCACCACCACTTTACAAATTGAATCAGCGTAGGACAGTTAGAAAAACAACTAGGTCTTACAAACACCTTCACCCCACCCCTCCCCTCTTCCTAGGCTCAGCGCTTGCCTGATTCTCTAACCCCTCCCCACCAAGCAGCGCAGAGGGACAGGGAATGGGGGTTGTGGTCAGTGTGCCCCATGTTGTTTCTGACACTCCTTCCTCCTCAGGGAAGGGACTCCTCACAGTCCTCCCCTGCTGCAACTTGGCATCCCTCCCATGGGAGACAGTCCTCCACAAACTTCTCTAACCAGCATGGGTCTCTTCTGCGGGCTGCAGTGACAGACTTCTCCAGAGCAGGCTTCCCCCAGAGTCACAGCTTCCTTCAGGTGCAGCCATCTGCTGTGGCATGGGGTCTGCTCTGGGCTGCAGGTGGGATTCTGCTCCACCGTTGATCTCTAAGGGCTGCAGGGCTCGGCCTGCCATCTCATCACAGGCCTCAGAGGAAGAGAGGAATGCTCCACCATTCCTTCCCCTCTCCTTCCTCATTGACCTCAGTGTCTGCACCTTTGTCACTCTTGTCTGACTCCTCTCCCAGACAAAAGAGCCCCCAAAAGAAAAGAACCTGCCCAACCCTCTTAAATACTTTTAGCACAGAGGCATTGATTGGCTCAGCCTTGGCCAGAGGCAGGTCCAACTTGGAGCTTGGGGAGCTTCCCAAAGTTCCTTCCAGGAGCCATGCCTGTAAGAAACTCCCCCACCACAAAAACCCCACAAGACACAAAGCCCACACACACTGTTGTAGCAGAATTTGACAGCAGCCACTCCTGCAACTTTTCATTCTTATTTTTTCTAGAATTGCAGTATGTTGGTCCTTCATTTTAGGTGTCTGTAGTGTTTCAGTATCTTGAACAAAGAAGAAACAAAAAAGAATAGTCAGCCTCCATTTAGTAATTGGCATGAGCAGAAAAGACCAAGAAGTCTCCTGTAATGTTACTGTTATTTTTGATACAAGATTAAACTTTAATAAGTGTAACACAGCTCTCAGATATTAATTTTTCCTGTGATCACTACACCCATAGTAGATGGATGCCAGTCGAAACTACAATTTCCTATTACACTAATGACTTTCTTGCTAGTAACGCAGGAGGTACTATTAATACATTGTAACTGTGTCATAGAACATCATTCATGTGCAAATCCATTTTCTTCAATCCAGTAAATCCATTTAGTATTTGAACATCACTAATTTAACATGGAATGTACATATAGGATCTTTCCCCCAAAAAATCAATGTCTCATTTGTTTGTGGAAAGAGCAAAGGCCGATTAACTACAGTTGCTTTTTTTCCTGAAAATATATTGCTCTAGCTCAGGAGGAAGAGTTTGTTTGGGTTTTTTTTTTCTTGTAGGCACTATTTCAGGTATTTATAAACTTCCTTTACCTGACACGATCTCCCGATGGAAAGGCTCTGTCCAATTTGTATACAGTACTTTGAACCCACAACACTGCTTTCATTTGGGACAAGGAGGCACCGCAGAATTAGAAAAGAGTATTTGAAAAGGGTCCCTCACTATACCTCCCTGCCTTCCAGTCCAGAAGCGTGAGGCTACTTACCGAAAACTAGTTTCAGGTGAGTTCATGTCTTACAAAGCATTGCTGTAATTCTCTAGAAGCCATGACAAAACTTCGTAGGTCCATTGGTCCTACCCATGGACCATGACAGCGTATGGCAGCATGATGTTGTAGACTACCAGGAGGCACTGGGGGAAAAGTAGGGCAGATTTATAATGAAAACTACTTGAACTTGAGGATCTGACATCCAAACCAGACGTGGTTAGGGTTTGTCTGTTTATTCACTTTTGCTTGGCTCTGATTTTCTTTTCCTCATGATCAGAATGCCCATTTGTGGCTGGTGAACATCAGGTATCTCCTGGAGCACTGCTGCTAGTGTTTCATCCAAGAGAAATCCAGTTCACTAACTTTGAGATTGCTCCAGGATGCACACCAGAGCACAGTAGGTGGAGATGATCAGGAGATTGACTTAAAAAGTACATCCGGATATGCTCTAACACACTAATATGAGGTTAGCCCTTGAACACTGAAGTCCCTCCTACTCAGATGCATTTATTCTTTTGCCCACTAACTTTTGCTTAAATCCAGAACCTTAATATTAGATTCCCTTTCAGTCAAGCATTGTCTTCATATATTTTTATAACAATACAAGTTAGAAAGGAGTCCATTCTAAACTGGATCTTTTGGATGCTGCCATCCAATAAATACTAAATAGCAAGCATTTGGCAGTTTTTCAAAAGGGAAATGTAAGTTGAATCGCTGCCAGTCAGTCACTACTGATTCATGACAGCGTAAGGATACAGCCATTTTTTGTTGTAAATACATCTTCCAATGGAATGTTATGCTTGCATTACTCAGGAAAATATATCCCTGTATTAACAGCTGACATATGCAGTCAACTCCGTCTCTGCCTACAGATACAGGTAGATCCCTGCAGTAAATCATTCCTTCCAATACAGCAAGGCCTCAACTGCTCAGATCAGTTAGCTCAGCTATCAGAGGTTCCTGCATCACCTTGGACACATTTAAGCAGTAAAGCCTGCGGAAACAACCGAACTCGTAGTCTTGCAGTATCATAGCAACAAAGCTCAGCTAATGTAGCATTCCGTATTTCAGTATTTTAGAATCCAGATTTGATTTAGAATATCAGAACAGACATAAAATCAGTCAGGAAAGGTTTCTTGGCTGGTAGGAAGGATTTCAGCAAAGAAAGACTAGAAAAAGACAGAGGAAGCTTCATCACTGAACAGCTGGTATTTGAGGTAGCTGTTCTGGATGGAAAAAATTTTGGAACTCATTTTAGTTGCTCCTACTTTACATCCAGCAATACTCTACACACGCTCACTGCAGTGCCAGACATCTATAATAGATCCATGCCACTTTGGAGACCAGATGGGACACCTTACAGCACCTTCAGTAAATACTGATGCACGCACAACTGAACTGAGCTCCAAGAGCAAGAGCCCTTCCAGACAGAGATCTTGAATGTAGTTATCATCTAAGAGTAAGTCATCTAAGCTTACATCATAGAAAACAGGGGTTTGAATCAGCTCTCTGAAGAGAGAGCTGACCCAGGCAATTACTCAGCAAACAACAATGTTAATATTGAATAATCTAAACTCACTAGCTAACTGTTTAGGCTTTAGTTATGTCAGTATTTTTCAGTAAAACTGCATAATTCAGAGAAACAACCTCTGTGTAGGATGTGAAGCTATGATACTATCATCCCATTAGATAACATAGATCACAAATAATCCAAAACTATATGAAATTAGTTTTGACCTAAATGCCAAAGGAGCTAGGTATGGTACTAGCCACTGTACTGTGTTATCTAGAGCAGTTTACAGGCATAAACTTTTTAAATTGCCATTTATCTATATTAGCTGTGCACTTGAAGCCTTACAGAACGACGTAAAGATTGCATAAGTACCAATCTATAAAATAGTGCTCTCCTTGAATGTGCATCCTTAATCTATACTTGGACTGTAGTGTTCTCTGCATATGAATTTCTCAACTGTACCTGCTTCCTTATGCAAGCAGCTAATCTGCAGTTACTGCAAGTCACCACTCTGGGGAGACTGTTAACCACCAGTATGCTCAAGACAAAGCAGCTGTTCAACGCTAAGAGCAGCTAGAGAAAAGGGAACTACTAAAGACTTAAGAGAAACCGAAAAAAAACCTCATCAGCTTTCTAAATCATCATTGCGGTGCTATAACACGTCATTATGCTTTAAATTCTGAAAGCAAAAACCACTCTCTCCTCCTTGGGATAGTCAAAACCAACAGAACACAATGGGCCAGAACTGTTTCCAAACAAAATTATTTTCTAACTTGAATTCTAGCTCTGTATTGGTACTACAAACATTACTAAGCTTCATATTCCAAGAAGAATTGTTAACATGATATAAACTGGTCTTAAAAGTGAGCTTGTGTTGTGGTTTACTTGTGTTGCAGTAAAACAAAGCCTCATTCTCCCTAAAAGAATATAACTTTATATAAAGACAAAAAACTCAAGTATCTGAGGGCTGAATTGAATTACCTCTAAAATTAGAGTATATGTAGATACATGTGTACACACAGAAACACAAAGCGGCAATTGCTACTTCATCTTTTGAAAATTCAAAGGCCCTAGCGAAGGTGAATAAACTTCAACTGTACACAAACCCAGCTCAAAAGCGTTAAACTCTTCACCTTTCCTAGTTCAGGCAACCACTATGTTATGTGTTAGAAAAGTAGCTCCTATCATCATAGCACTTCTGTAAAATACTAAACCTAGTCATCACCTGCGTCTCTTTAGCATAACTACAACATCCTCCAGCTGAAACTCCTTAGGTCCAACAAAAGAACATACATATCTCCCACCTTGGACTTGAAGGCACAAGGCTGGCTGTTGCCACTCCAGCTTTCTGTACAGGGTTAGATGGGCACCAAGAACTATTACATTTGATTTCAAACTGCTGCCAGAGTTGTCTTTAATACAGCCTATAACACACACACACACACACTAAAATCTCAGGAGGCGTTAACTTGCCTTTGCAACTATTCCAAGAAATACTCACTGTCAGACAGGTACTGCGAAGATCCCATCGACCCCTTTGCCAGGTATCTACTGAACATTACCTGCTAACTCTGCCCAAAGGCAGCTCTTCCAAGTCAGGAGCAAAAAGCAAGTGGCACGGTTGTTGTACAGTACTGAGCATTTCAGATCTTGGGAGGACCCTCTCTATAAACTATTCTGTAAAGATAAATAATACTGACATATTAGGTTAGGCAATGAATGTGATTTTACCTGAGTCAACTTCTTGCAATATCAAGAAGTTTAGGAAGTCTGATACAAAGCAGTGAGCAAGTCTGATTGGCAACATTGTCTCTCAAATTTGAGGGTTTTCACGAAAGATAGCCTGCACATGCTTCACAGACCCCATTTCCTTAGACTACATTTTATTTCCTTGCATTTCCTTGTAACACTTTACTGACAAAAGCTTGGGGTTGACATGATGTGAATTATGATTGACTGCATTCTTCTACCTCCTCGGAAACCAGGGTTTAGCTCTTGACTTCTGAGAAACTAAAGTTAACCGTTATGAAACTACCTGAAACTGAGAATTGAAACTCAAACTCTCCAATCAGCATAATTTAGTATCTCTAAATCAAAGCGGAAAGCAGGAGTATTTTACAACATATTTCCTCTGTTAAAAAAGAAACTGCACATTTTAATACACAGATCACAAACTTAGAAACTTATTTAGACAAAGATTTTTTTTTTTTGGTGATAGATCAAGGGATTCCATGGAGAGGCCCAGGATTTCGAGTTATTTGGGGGGATGGTGTTTAAATGTAGTATTATTTCATCACACTATCCATGGTGGGATTGTATCTTAGTTTAATGAGTTGAGAGTCACTTTTATGAGCCATTTGCTCACCCCCTTCAATTTCTTACGTAAGTGGTATCAGGAATTCCTCTCTGCCGAAAGGAAGCTGAGCCACTTGCCTTTGTGCCAACAACGTAGCTGGAGTTTATGCCTAGAACGAGCACCACAGGTGGAATCACAAATTCACTGAGGCTTTCTTGCTAAGTATGTACACAGAGTACAAATATGTTGTCATATATACATGCAGACAGTTTGAAGCACAAGGAAAGAGCACAGCTAAAATACAAGGAAAGTAACCAAAGTTAGCATATGTCAGCTGAACTTGTATTTAATGGCTAAATGAAGTAAACATCAAGTTTAATCTTCTGAAGCCTCCAGCACCCAATTTTGTTATCCCTCTCTCACTCTTCTTCGAAGATCCACTTGCAGTGTCACAGCATTCATAGACAAAGCTATTGTAATAAACATCTTCACTTTGGTGTGAGTGTGGCATTGTCTACAGCAGCATTTTACAAGACTGGTAAGCAAGCAAACTCGGTAATACAGACAGAACTCCTCACGTTCCCCTGCAAACAAATACCACTGAACGCCTGGGGACGGGGCAGAAAACTGCATGAGCTGGCAGGACCAGTGAAGTGCTGCACATTTCCATACATCAGGGAATTAGGCAGCACCATACAATGGTAACAGAAGCAGAATTATAGGATGAGCAAACGCTGCGGTTGCCAAAATGGGATCATTCCACTCCACGCTGCTCCCCTTCCTGGCCTCCTTCTGTGTCACCACTTGCTATGGGAAACCGATCCAGCTACATATTTTTTCCCTGAAGTTGTTTCCAGCCATATCAAATGTCTGTGCTATCACAAAGTGGGAACCGCTTGCCAAAGACGGGGCTGCCCATTTCAAAGGCAGATGATTCTTGGACTGGCTTACGGAACACTGTGAAGTTGCACGTGACAGGGTGGGAAGGGGGACACAAAGATAAAAAAGCAGAGAAAGATAATATTGGTAGACAAATTCAAACGTTTCCATTTAAAGCGTCCAATAACTCTGCAGAAAGGGTGTTTTAAGCCCGATTTTGGATGTGAGAAACTTGTCATCCGAGAAGTCCTTTCATCTTAAAATAGACAATTTCCTTCAAATTATTTAATAGCCTCGTATTTGAGGGTTGAAAATGTATTATTACAGTATCCAACATGAAGATGACTATAGGAAGGATATAGTTTGAAGGCAGAAGATTTCTCAGGCTTGTGAACCAATCTGCTAATACACATTACTTTGACACAGAACTACAGCATTTTTTAAAACCCACATTTGGCAGTTTTGCAGCTGCGTGCATTCTCAGCTTCCATGTATACATTGCAAGCTGTGTACACAGAGACACAGAATGTGTACTGAAGACACTTGAAATTTGGCTGATGTTATTCCACAAATCTATTCCATGGATTTATGTCTGCACAGTTATCAGTTTACAATTCAAAGAAAACGTATGATAATAAAATTCCTGAATAAATTCTAGGAATACCAATTAAGAGAAAACTCCAAGTTTATAAAAAAACCCAAACACAAAACCACCTCATTTTCCCAGAACATTTTTTATTCTTTTATTTTAGTTGATAACTATCCCACTAAAACGGACTAATTTTTTCTATTCTTAAAGCAGGTTATAGTCAACTGATAAAAGTAGCTGAAGTTTCCTGTTACACAGTAATCTGTTGAGATAGCAAGTACCAGTGGGATCTATACACAACAGCAATAACAACACGTAGAGCATCATTGTACTGTAACAGATTGTGAAACAGAGGAGATGATTTCACGGCCCGTATGTTAATACAGTAACAGAAGAGAGAGTTTTGCTTGTACACGATGCTTGTAGCAAGGGCCTTATGTTAATGTAGGACGGCATTAGGGGTGTTGCCAGCAGGTTGAGAAAGCTGATTCTTCCCCTCTGCTCAGCACTGGTGAGGCCGTATCTGGAGTGCTGTGGCTCTTTTTCCCATGAGCCTGTGATTTTGTGTTCAATCTGAAGAAGAGAAGGCTCAGGGTGGATCTCATTCATGTGTACAAATATCTGGAGCGAGAAGTTAAAGATGACAGTGCCAGGCCCTTTTCAGTGGTGCCCAGTGACAGGACCAGAGGCAATGGGCACAAGGAGGAGGATTCACTTGAACACAACTAAACGCTTTTTTTACTGTAAGTGTGACAGAGCGCTGGCAGAAGTTGCCCGAAGAAGTGGTAGAGTCTTCCTCCTTGGAGATATTCAAAAGCCATCTGGACATTCGAAGTCCATCTGGACCTGGGCTGTAGGTGGTCCTGCTTGAGCAGGCAAGCTTGACCAGATGACCTCCAGAGGTCCATTCCAAGATCAACCGTTCTGTGATTCCATGAAAACTTAGACAAGCTACACCTTGCGAATGCTAGATACTTTTAGAAGGCAAGAACATGTACGCAGGCAAAGCTAAACACCACATACAAACAGAGCAAGAGCTGCAAGCAGAGCCGCAGAAAACCATTCCAAATGTCAAGTAGCTTAGAGGCAGATCTATGTTCAGCAATGAGCATAAACGCAAACAATTTAAATCATTTGACAAGGAAAGTTTGCTTAAAATCCCTCATGAACTGAATTTGTTTCTTCTCGGGGCTTTCCAAAAGCCATTCTGCTGAGCAGCATTTACACTCGATTTGGAAATCTTTAGAGCTATTCTGGTTTTTTTGACAGATTTTGAAGTTGTCTTGTTTAGCCGTAGGTGTTGGTACCTTCCAGAGCAAAGTATTCTCTGTCTTGCTATGAGCAACACTTAACAGGACACTCTTTGTACGTGTCTTCCACTACTGAAAAGTATTTGCCAATTAAGTTTTTTATTCTAAAGGCAATGACCACGTAGTCAAGTGGAACACCAGCTTGGGAGCAAAGCTACTGGGAACATCGGCCTGTTTGCCAAATGCCTGCGTACCAGCCCTCATCCAAGATGGCCTGCTGACTACCCAGAAACATTCACTGACAGTTGTTGCTGATAGATCAAGTTGAAAAGAGCCAACTGCTGTCAGCCTGCATGATTTTGTTTTTCTAAACAAGGCTCACAGCATTTAATGCATGTTTTTTCCAAAAAGCTCCAGTGTCCAAATTTCTGCTTCCCAGTTCTGGTATTATAATAAAGCAGCTTGAAACATGCTTCTTTATAGCATGTTTTGCAGAAGGCGACCGCTCCCCCAAGCATTTAGATATTACTGAAGAAAATCCATAAATTTTGATAACCCTAATGATGTGTTTAAGACACTATATTCTTGAATAACCAAAATTTTATAACCATATGGTACTGGCAACTCTCATCGCTTTGAAATGTGACAGCATTCTGAGATATGTAACTACAGTTCTGATGTATAGAAAATTGTAGGAGAAAGTGTATTTGGCTTCAAATATCAGAACATGTATGCAGGAAACAAGGATAAAAAAATAAAATCAAGTATTTTGTTTCCCACTCTTCAGTTACTGTCCAATTTTTAGGTTGTCTTTTGATAATGGTGCTGTAACAGCACCCAACATAGATCCCTACCACAACCAAAAGTTCAAGCTGCATATGGCCTGCAGTTGCACATCAGTGAATTTATAACAGAAAGTCAATGTAACTGAAATAAGTTTAGAGAGACCAATAGTTCATTTCAGAAAAAGACCTCAGTTCCAGAAATTACTTCTGAGGTGGTGATTATGTTTTCCTATGACAGGAGCACATTTTTGATGCAATAAGGTTTGGACACAGAGGTTCCTGTAAACCCTTGCGAAGAGCAATTCACTCATTTCGTGTCACAGGCTTCATCTTCAGTCTCCAGATATAAAGAGGACACATGTTTACCCAGATCTTGGGCTTGAAGGTAGACTACTCAAAATGGAATAATAAAGATGCTGAAGTTAGATTATTTATAACTGCTTAAATAGGATCACACAGTTTAGAGCATCACATTCTCAGCTCTTCCATTCTCCCTGGACATGCTAACCATTGCCAAGTCCACGCAGAGCTGGTTCATGATCACCACGTACTTTTTAAAAAACAAAAGAACAAAGGAAAAAAACCAAAATATGCCCTGACACTCCAGCTTCTCTGAAATTTACAGTAAATGGTACGTTTTCAATAGACAAGTGGTTACTGCTTGTGGATATTTTCTAAAATCCAGCTGCTTTTCTAGTCTTGTCCCTACCTCAGAAGGAGATTAAATTTTCTTTACAAAACTATCACCTTTAAATCGAAGGATTTTGCAACAGAATCTTTAGGGGGAAAAAAAAATAAGACATCGTCTCAGGACTTTTTAGGCAGAGACATGGAACACGTTCGCAAGCAGAGAAACCAAAGGAAGTTTTTCAAGCCTCCCCAGAAGCAGCGCAGTACCGCACGGTCAGCACACGAGGTCTCCAGCACACACGGAGACTCCATCCCTCAGCCCTTCCTCACACACTGTTCTCTCAAGACAAACAATCTGCGAGTTCGCTGTGAAAGCGGGGACCTCTCCCCGAAACAGCTAGGCGCACATAAGCAAGGTGCCAAGCTCCTAAGCTGCAAGTTTTGCAGAAAAGAAATGGAAGGCTGACTTTTTAAAAATTGGTATTATAAAAAACACACATGGGAAATACTGCTGCACTTCAAACATCCTCGGAGCAGTCACACTCTCTTTGCTCATAGTCCTTTCACTGCCTTCCTCCTCACGCTGCCTTTCCCCTGTTGACTCCTACTCTGACTAAACACAACTACACTGTCTGTTTATCGTATCAGCATGCTCCTGTTGGAACACATTGCAATACTTCGGCACAAACTGGTATCAGGAACTTCAGGAATATAGCCTTGACTTCCCCACTCCTCTTCGTGACACTTTTTAACACAATGTCTTTATACTTTGTTATCCCATCCATATTATTCTTGAGACATTTTCTAGATGTCTTAAAAACATCGCATGTATTTTGGGTACAGGTAAGAATCAGATCTTCTGTTTCCATGTACGTTATCGTAGCATAAAATCATAGAACAGTTTGGGTTGGAAGGGACCTTTAAATGTCACCTAGTCCAACCCATCCTGCAGGGAATAGGGACATCTTCAACCAGATCAGCTTGCTCAGAGCCCCATCTAACATAACCTTGAAAATTTCCAGGGATGGGCCTTCTACCACCTCTCTGAGAAACCTGTTCCAGTGTTTCACCACCATTTGATTGATGTTTCTAGCACTAATGCCCAATGAAAGGATTGCTGCCACCCTATCTTGCAAAACCAAGGGCATTCAAGACTTTTTAAAAATGTGTATTACCCATGCTCTGCGTGCTTGTGGTTTGGACAGAATGTGAGTATTACCTAAAAGATTATTGAGAGGAGATCAGATCAATGTGATGTCCCTTCTATAGTGTGGACTAATGACCTTCCTTCTACATTCTTCTCCTTGGAATGAAACATGCCATTTTTTAAGGAAAAGTTGGAAGCATTAAGGTCACCGTTTATGACAGGTAAAATGTGAAGATTAAAATAATCGTTACACAGTCACAGTCATTCCATCACTTATTTCTTAAATATGGATAAAAATGTCAATAAATTTAACTGAACTCTTATCTTTGAAAACACACAATTTATGGTCACAAGAATAAATGCGATGTCATCAACATGCAGTAATTCTTTAAGAACATAATTTCAGCAGATTTGTGAACGGTATTGATTGAGTACATCTGGCCAATTTCATGTTTCTGAAATCCCAGCACATTTCATTTACAAAACAGTAGTTCAGGTGAAAGAAGGTGACCTTCACTGAGCAAGCAGTGTTTTTGAAGTGTGCATCTATAATTTAAGAAATCTGCAGAGAAGTGGCTTTTTTTTTTTAACCTTGGCAATGCAGAGCATGTTTTAAGAAAGGAAAAAAATGTTATTAGGGAAACAAGAGTTATCCACCGATATTATTTTACAAATGCATACTGCCTTGCTCAGAGAGTCTCCAGTCTGAACTAAGCATCCAGATTTGATGTAGTCAGTGAAGGTAAACAGTGGGGAGCGACTGGAACGAAGGCAGACTGCACTGTTACAATGCAGGGAAAACTCCTATGTAAACCAAATATCGGTATAGGCTAAATTTACAAAGACTGTAAGATACACAACTGAAGGAGGAAGGAAAGCAGTAAGATAACGTACAAAACATTAACCTACAAATCCCAAACAGCAGCAGCAGCAATGTATTGGACGATCCTAGGTGAATAATCAAAGGAACGCCACTGATCACTCGGCTAACTCAGCTTTATGCCCTTGTCTCTACACGGACAAAAGGCGGGCAGGGATTCAAGACAACACTGAAAGTGGGACAGACCACAAGGGAGCCTTCAAGCCCATCATGCCACAGGAATGTGAACTACTGTCAAGCAGCTACTTCGGATGAAGAGGGGACAAACTGGTTTTCCACTGATGAGAAATAAGCATGTTTCTTCTCTCCGCAGTGTAACGGTGTCGAGAACGCCGGCTACATACCTAGGTAGTTATGCACGTCTGCATTTGGCAGGCTTGAATCTTATTTTAAGTTGCAAGGACTCTTAAGTTTCAAGGATCTACTAGGAAGCCCTAGTAGATCTCTGCAGCAGAAACAGTTGCAAATCAGTATCTCAAGCACAAAAAATTATTCCTTTAGGAACATCTTGTCAGGACAACCAGTATCATTACACAGTAAGGAAGATTGTTTTAACAAAATAATCAAACATTACAGCAAAGGCTGCCATGAAAAACTGTAAGGAGAAACTGTGAATTGCATGAAGAATTAAGAATTCTAACAGTACTAGCTAGGACTTCAGGATACAAGAAAACCAACGTTTTCTTTCATGGCCATCTGTCTGCATGCTGAGATGCATCCTCAAGAGAAAATGTTGTTGGCCAAAGACACTAACTGCTGCAAATGAAAGAATGCCCAAGGAAAGCCCATCTTGAGTGTCAAGTGTTCCCTGTGCATATAGCATTAGTGAGCTTCAAAACAAATTAATCTTTGTGACACCTGGACTAGCATCCAGTGCAAAGAGGAACAAAATATCAGCACATCAGCAGGCAGCAAATGCATTCAGCTGCAGGGAACTCTAAAGCAGTAAGCAGGAGAATAAAGTGAAACTTCAGCCAAAGCTATTAAAGTTACGAGGACAACACTACAACCAAGGACAAGTTTACAATTACAAAAGGAATAAAGGCTGACACTGTGGGTACTACAGAAACACCACATACTCCTGATCTAGAATCACAGAAAGCTTTGGGTTGGACAGGTCCTTTAAATGTCACCTAGTCCAACCCATCCTGCAGGGAGCTGGGACATCTTCAAGCAGATCAGCTTGCTCAGAGCCCCAGCCAACCTGACCTGGAATGTTTCCAAGTACAGGCCTTCTACCACCTCTCTGGGAAACCTGTGCCAGTGTTTCACCACCTTTATTGTGAAAAATTTCTTCCTCCTATCTAGTCTAAATCTCCCCTTTTTTAGTTTAAAACCATTCCCCCCTGTGCTGTCACAGCAGGCCTTGCTAAAAAGACTGTCCGTCTCTTTTAAAAGCCCATTGTAAGTACTGAGAGGCTGCAGTAAGGTCTCCCCAGAACCTTCTCTTCTCCAGGCTGAACAACCCCAACTCTCTCAGCCTGTCCTCATAGCAGAGGTGCTCCATCCCCCCAGTCATTTCTGTGGCCCTTCTATGGACCCTCTCCAACACGTTCATGTCCTTCTTGTGCTGAGGACTCCAGAGCTGGATGCAGTACTGCAGGTGAGGTCTCACCAGAGCAGAGGGCAGGATTACCTAGTTTGACCTGCTGGTTACAATTGATGCAGCCCAGTACACGGTTGGCTTCCTGAGCTGTGAGCACATGTTGTCAACTCATGTCCAGCTTTTCGTCCACCAGTGCCCCCAAGTCCTTCTCCACAGGGCTGCTCTCAATCCCATCATCCCCAGCCTGTTACCGGTATAAGGGATTGCCCTGACCCAGGTGCAGGACCTTGCACTTGTCCTTGTTGAACCTCATGAGGTTCATATGGGCCCACTTCTCCAGCTTGTCCAGTTTCCTCTGGATGGCATCCAGTCCCTTCAGTTAAAACATGAAAATTCAGAAACCTCAATGACCCTAAACCTGAAACAAAACATTCGAATAATAGTTGAGTGAGTAAAAGAAACCGAAATAAGAAAAGAGCAAACAACATAGCATGACATCCCAGCAGCTTAGAGGTCTGTTAAAATGACAGTGTGCAACACCTGCCTCAGGAACAAGTCACTGCACTCAACACCCCCCCACCCCCAAATCCTGGAAAACAAAGGCAAAATTGCTAAAATTAGACACTTAAACCCCAGACCCTTATTTGTAAAGATACCATAACAATGTCTGCATCAGATCCAAGCCATTTAAAAAATGCTAAACCAAGTCATCCTGTTAGTGGTAATTATAGACAGTATCACCTGACTGAATATAAAGTAACTCTCTGCAAGTGGACTGATATTTTGAAAATTTTATTTGTGCAGTGTTATCACGAGGTAACAGGCCTTTAAGGGAGCCTTGCTCACAACTGATGACATTTTTACATCCCTAACGCAAAGATAACATGAAGGAGGCTATAGTCATAACCTACAAATGCCTGCCAGAAATAACTGGGAAAGGGAAATTAAAATTGGCTGCAACAGCACCTACAGGACACTTGCTGACCTCTGCAAGCCTTAATCCTATCTCCTAAAGGAAAAGGGTGATACTAGCTGCCTAAAGGCATTACTTCAGCTGTTCAGAAACTATCAGAATTTGTAAACTGCACAATACGAACTGAAACTGCAACATTACATCCCACTTACACGTCACAAGAAAAGCAGTAGTATGTATGCAATTGGCTCCTTCACCCAGGTAGCTCTGCAGCATAAGCAACCAGGAACCGGAAACAAACTTCGATGAATTAGAGAAGATTCGGGGAGATGTCAAAAACATTACATAAACCTATGACATGCCAGTTCTCAGAGAACGGAAAAGATCCAGTCACAAAGTTGGACCGAAAAGGAGTGCCGATGCTCACCACTCTGGAACGCCAGCTGCTTGGAGAGCAAGTGCCAGAAGGGAAACGTCCCAACAAAGCAAATGTTGCAGGACGCAAAGAGGAGGTAACCACATTATTCTGGACGGAAATTACAGAGAACGCATATCGGCCAAACATGATGAAAAGCAGCAGAAATGTGATTTAAAAATAAGTCAGATAGACTAGATGGTTTTAATTACACAACAGACCACTCTGTCTTGTCAGATTACTTTTGGGGCTTGAGAAGTCTGCCCAGAACCACCACCTCTCCTCTTGCTTCCCCTCCTACCCAACTCCCTCCACCGGTCTTAAGCCACGCTCTATTGGTACCTGACAAAGACTTCAGCAAATAAAAATAAAGTTTGGTGTTCATCAGATCATAGCTATTGCAAGTATAACAAAGTAAGCATTGTTGTCCTTGTTGAACCTCATGAGGTTCATATGGGCCCCCTTCTCCAGCTTGTCCAGTTTCCTCTGGATGGCATCCAGTCCCTTCAGTTAAAACATGAAAATATCTATACAGGGTATACAGCAATATATATACATATAGGGTGCAACATAGAAACCTGAACAAAGTAGCTTTCAAGAAACAATTGAGAAAAGGGCTACATATATGCAAAGAACTGAAGTCTGAAATTGCCCTGCCTGGGTACGCTCCTTCCAAGCTTTTTGAGCACTGAAGCGCTGCCTCCTTCCATTGTTTCTGAAGACTGCACACAAAACGCGCTTTGGGAGGAAGGAAATGGGTGGTACTATGTTCTACAAAGCAGCAAAGAGAAGCTGTGTGAGAAAGCAGCTAATATAAGCAACAGGAAGAGCTTAATAGGAAGGGAGAACTGTGCATCTAAAGAACAACAATGGAGGCATGAGAAGGAGGAAAAGCACTATGTGCTGGGAAGAGGAGAGGCAGCTAAGCACACCCTTTCTTAGTCAAAGCACTTAAAACATGAACGATTTGTTGAATCATATTTGAGAGTAGTAAACACATAAGCCTTATCGACATGAATTTCAGTGAATTTTTTGCTATGATCTTTACACAAACATGACAACTGACTTGCTAAATGTGCTTCACGTGGGCCAAGACCTAGCATGCAAAATTTCAGGAAGCACGGTGATTTTGCCAACATTATTATTTGAACATAAATCAAAACTCATAATTCTTTAGAAACAGCTTCAAAAATTGCACTCTGCTACTATCTCCACTCCCAGCATATGGACTCAAAGGCATTACACAGAGCCCAGGGACAGCCTAGTTCTTTAGCTCAGGGAGTCATAGGAAACAGGACTCCAGCTTTTCTTGGAAGGTGCATTTCACAGACCTTTAAGTTTTCTTGTTCCCCTCTAACTCTGTCAAGAAGACACAGATTTTCTCAAAGCACAGTTCCGAAACCTGAGTAAAATTCTTCAGCCAAGGTCTCAGCTAACATCACAGAGTGAAAGATGCACTTATTTCATAGGTTACCCAAGACACAAAAGCTTTCCAGAATGTGTGTCATCAACACGGGGAAGAAACTTGTAGGGCAAGGCTCCACAATAACAAAAAACCCAAACCAAACCAAATTTTTAGAATAACCAGAAAAAACCTAATCCCCATCCTCTAACTGAAACCAAAATCAGCAAACAATGATTAACAAAGTTGTATTTTGGAGGATGGACGTGAAAAATAAAAATTGACAGAAGTCAAGCTGAATTACACTTTCATTGACAGGAAAAGCAAGATTCTTCAACTGAATAAATACCTCAAAACTGAAATGAGTCACCAGGGCTACTATGTGGCCATGAAAGAATGGAGTTCAGGAATAACCTATCTATAGCTACCCAACAAAGTGAAACATTACTCTTCAATATGGAAAATGTCATTAAATACAGAGACTAATGAAAACGGTGACAGTATCCAGCCCAGAGTTCTGCAAGAACTGGTATCGAATAGCACAGGCTGAGTAGCGACTTGATGGAGCCATCACGTGAGGAGCCGTACCAGGTGACTGAAGAATAACAAACATGAGAGAAGTGGGGGGAACAAACAGTCCACCAGCCTGACCTAACAGAACTCTGAGAACCACTTTTCAAAACTGAAAATGTTGTGTACGTCCTGAATTAAACATAGAAAGGAATAAAATGCAAGGTAGAGATGATATCAAGTAAAAGAAACTACCTACCTGCACCGAAGGTAGGAATAAACTGCTTAAACTGTGCTGTAAAAAGAGGAAGTATCAGTTTGTAGAGGGACTTCTGCTAGAGTTCTCAATTACCAGGTTGGGACTACATTTAATAAACACTGCTCATCTTAGCACACGCACAGCCGGTTGGGAATGCAGTGCGGGAAGGCATTAACATCACATCTATCAGAATACCGTATGAGAAGGATGCAGTGATGTCGTGATCCCAGTGACAGAAATAGGATAAAATTCAGATAAAGTTGCAGATCACGCTTCATTTCAAGTAGTAGTTTTGGACATCCACGTAAAAATATTCAAACTGCACAAGATGCAGAGAGGCTACACATTTTCCACACCTCTACCTGTCCCCTCTGAAGTTTGGCTTATTCTGACAAGACAGGAAGAACAAACAGCCACTGTAAGACACAGGTACAAGAAAAGAGAAAGCAAGATTGCTACTCAGCTTAAAGACGTTTAATGCAAGAATTTTAGGTAGACCAAATATTTTAGTCTCAGGTTTATAGATGAAAAAACATGTACACTTCTCCAGATGACCAAGGTTAATCCGCTAAAGCAGTACACCTCAGCTTTTATGACTTACGGCTGACTCGAGCGTGTAATAAACTGCATAAAGAACCAGCTTCTAGCTCAACAAGTTTCAGTAAAAAAAGGTCATAAAAGTGTACAGATAATAGAAAGTCATTACTTCCAACAACAACAACCAAAAAATTCCTTGGATCTCAGTGTTCTGTGAGATTTTAGTTAGTGCATCACCAAATGCCAGCAACGGATCGTTCACTTGTCCACATGGTGGTGCATCCACACAGTCAGTACAAATTCACACCAGACGCACCAGAACACCTGTCCATCTGATTCACAGGCCTTTACTTCCACCGAATCAGTTGTTGCGTGAAGCGTTCTTTATCTCCCAATCCATGAATTAAGCTATGCGTACTGGATGTTGAGTGTTGAGGATGTCTCTACATAACGAGTTTAAAAATATTAATTACACAGGGGAGGCATAAACAGGAGGATAGGGAATGCTGCCTAATCCAATACTGCATCAAGCATACTGAAAAAACTGACAAGCGTGCAAACAGGTCACATACCTCACAAGTGGAGAAGAGGAGTTATTTCCTTAACAACCTAACCGAGTATTACCAAAGGACAAACTTGCAGGTAAGATAGGTAAAAACGTACATTCATTCTACGGATGTCAGAACCAATGGTGCTTCTCCAGCTTGTTGAAACGTACCCAACAAGTCTCAGCCACAGACTCACAGAGCGCAGTTCCACCCACAGGCACACCACACAAACGTAATCACCTCCGTAATTTCTCTCCTTACAGTGCTAGAGATTCCAGTGATAAAGGGGAATGTTTACAAGTCCTAGATTTTAATGATTTTAACTTTCTTACGATAGCATTTTAAATGTGGAACATTTCTAGAATTATGTTAGGACAACTTAAATCTGGACAGAGCATTTTGTTGCTTCTCTTTGCAATTACTAATTTTAGATTTGGAAACAACGGCTGCCAAGCACTTTAAAGCTTAACGGATGCAGCCGATAATGGCTTTAGCAGTGACATTTTAACCCAGTCTTCTGCGTACTACTGGAAATAATGATTCTAACCTCTGGGAATAAAAAATTCTACAGATTTGACACTGAACTAACGTCAGCTGCTGTTACTGGGGATGCTATTGGGTGATCTTTATTAATGAAATACCCTCGTCATTAAAAACTCACATGGATCACTTTCCATACTTCTTCCCTATCCAAATGTTAAAATGCATATTCCTTACTTTTACACCATTCAGAATACAAAACCGCCACAATCTTTTCTTTAAAACTGGTTAAATCCTACATAGGCCTCAGACCACACCTGTACTCCTTTGGCATCTCACGTGTTTTTGCTGGGGAGCCACAACATCAGTCATTCCCATTCAGCAGTACACTCACCAAACTTTTCAAAACTGATCAGCAGCACAACTGCACATATTAAGAAAAACTCCACACCAACGGTTTGCCCACATCGCTTGGCAACGTCCCTTTAATATTAATACACAGAGAAGTAAAATTTTTTTCATAAATTTGTTCAAGTATGTGGAACATGTAAAATGCATAAGAATCAATATGGACTTCATTAATGTTATATTTATTTATTTTCCAGCTTCATACAAACTGGATGTAGAAGCATAAACATAGTACATTTCTACCATTTTCAACAAAAATATAACCAATATGTACAATTATTGTATTAAAAATACAAAAGGGATACAGACTCCACCAATGTCTTTCTAAAAGACATACAGGTACAAGTAGTATCAAAAGTATGAGGAAATCACCAGTTAATTGTACATTCTGCACTTGACATCACAGAGCGAACTGAGATTAGCAGTCCTATGGTCTACAATTACTTAATGCTCATATAACATTTGTGCAACTTGTGATAGAGCTAGGATTTTGTATTTCTATATGCACATGAGGTCCATAGCCTTGAGAATAAAACTGGCAAATAATGCATATTACATGTAAAATTACAAATGCATAATTGACAATGTGATATATAAGCAAATAGACAAAAGCTATGATTACAGGAGAGAGAATTAAATAAAGCACTGAGATTTGTTTGATACAGTGAAAAAACACTGCAATTTGATCTTTAAAAGTTGAAGCTATTTACTTTTTATCTACTGATCAATATGATCAGCTGAGTTCAATGGAAAAAAAAAAATCCAAGACCAGCAGTTCCTCACATTTGAGTACTACTCGGATTGGCAGCCTTCACTTCTCCGGAGTCTGTGCAAAAACAACACAAAAATAGAGGGGAGGGTCATTTCAGTCATTATAGGGTTAATAGCAGCTGTGAGCAGGTGGTTGCTACACATTGGCCTTCTCTACACATGCAGTGTTCCATGAAGCCATTAACAGTTGTGACTATTTCTGCATTGCAAGGGCTGGCAAATCTAAACGTGTTATTTTTCATTACTTACAGGCTCGTTTATCCCCTAATGCCAGAGTCAAAAGATGGAGGTTATTAGATCAGTGTTAACAGCTGACACGAGCTGTGACATCCCAGCTTGCCTTCACTGCAACGTTATCCAGTTAATTTTTCTTTTAATATAACTACTATATTGTAACAAAAAAAAATAATAACTTAATGGTGGGGTTGCCGTCTGTCTCATTAGAACGGGACACTTTCTTTTTTAGTATGCCATCCTGTATTCCACAAGGCACAGGTATGAGACACACAGTGTCCCCTTCCTTCACCAGCCAGTCACAAGCACGCTTCTGCATTTGCACTAGACCTGGCTGAGGATGCCATTAACACTAACATTTACAAACTTTTGAAGATTCCAGGGTGGGGCACATTAAGAGTGAAGCGGGAAGGTCAAGGAAAGGCTGCATCCCATAACCTCTGCCTTCCCTTCTGCCCTGCTCAGCCACGTGTTAGCAATATTCCTTCCAGGAGCTCAGGCTGGCAACCCTACTTACAGGTGTGAAATAATACTGTAATCACTATGCAGCTGCAGTATTTGATCTCTGAAACGCAAACATACAAAACCGTAACAAAGGCATCGTAAACAAGCAAATAAGCACTGCCTCCTTGAAGGATTTCAATGCATTTTTCTCTTTATAGGTTAAAGGCCAAATGTAATTTGATAACTAGCTCATCTCATTATGCCAATGAGAACAAGTGCTAGGGTTGTGATTAAAATCTAAAAGGAATATTAAAAAAAACACAAAACCCTTCCAGGCATTGGGAAGTGCAGCCAGAGTTAATCATCCTGATGCGATGATCTTGGAATTTGGAATGATACTGTGTGATGTGGCAGACAGTGACAGTGGTAGCTTGGAGATTGCTGCACTGTGCATTTCAAGCAACACAGTTTGAAAAGTGCCAGGGCGATTTCTTCACAGTATTTCACATGCAAGGGAAGAGGGGACAGAAGGGGGAGGGGCGGAGGAAGAAGCCCCATGCTGCTTTAAGGCAGGGAAGGAGGCAAATAGGTCCACCATCCTTTAACTATAGTTCCAAGGCTCCTATTCTAGGGATGTCGTCTTGTGCTCTCCTTTAAAGTGGCTCACTCTGGATCCAGAAAAGCCCAAGTCTTAGACAGCAGAGACTTGTTCATCTTCTGCAAACACAATAGGATAGAGGAAAATAGAATTTAATTCATGTAGAACAAGACTGCTACTGAATGAAACAATATGCACTGTGTTCGTTCATGTGTTTTCCATTTCATCTGGATTATTTTAAAACATATACCTAATACGATATCTGTACATTTTAGATCTCACAACAAGTATTCCTTTGTAAATTTGTTCTCTGAGAAAACAACACAATTGCTATAACTGAGCCAGGTGCGCTAGGTTCCTCAGCCTGAGGAACACAACAGCTACTCCTGCATATCCAAGCAGCTTCATAAAGCCATCTTACATTTTCCTCTGAATATATCTATTATTTAAATTAAGATTGCATAAAAATAGAGCGCAGCTTTCATCATTGGTAGAAATAATCATTAGCCATCATTGGTAGAAACAATTGAAATTCTCCATCATGGTAATTCTCAAGGTTTGAGGGAATTTGATCACGGTAGACTTAATTCTTTTCCATCATGTTCAACTGCAGAGTTCATCCTGTACATAAAACCTTAGTAACTAAGCAATGAGGGAGATAAAGTTAGCCTTTCTATCATTAAACAAAACAAAGCGAGCATGATTTGGACACTACTCTGCCTAAATTTTGAGCACCTGGCCCTAAAGATGCAATCCAGCTATGCTTGTACTCCATAGAAAAACAGAAATGCTATGTCTATGTGGCCTTTCTGTCATTACAGTTGAGGTAAAGCATGAAGATGCAGACACACTTGGGCAAGCGAGGGAGCAAAAGAGAAGTGGGCTCATTACGTGAAGCAGTTGATGTGGGAGAACCCGTGCCCACAGAGTTAAAAGTTTCAGATAGGATGTGACTACTGTGATAAACCTAACCAATGATGCTCTGTGGGGTGGATAGGCAGGTGTCTTACAGACGAAGACACTTTTCTGACCATTAGAATATACATGGTTAGTGCCAAAGGTTAGGTACGCTGGAAACTTCCAGGGCAGGCAGGTCTGTACCTGGCGAACATAGGCTCATAAGCTGCCTAAGCCAATTGCTTGGTTGTCCAAGATTGAGGTGGACCTACATTCCAAATTCTGAATTATATTTAGGATTAACTGAATTCCTCCCCTTCCAAAAAGTTAATAAACAGCAAGTTTGAAAGATGGAAGACAACTCAAATTATGGCAAGAATTTCTATGGCAGAACACATTTGCACAACTGGCGTTGCATCTGTGAAAGCACTGACCATTTTTGCATGCCGCACACTCAAAACCTAACGATTACAAACTCACCATCTTCCTCTGTGGAAAACCCTTGAGAGGGATAGTGAGTAAGACGTGGATCTGACTCATTTGGTTTATGCCACTGAGGTTTGCTCACAGGCCTGCTAGTCGAATGGCCATGCGACTGCTGCTGCGGAGTTGACGTCCCGTGAGTCTCACATGTCCGTGCCACCATTCTAGACCTCTGAAGTGCTATGTTGTAATCTGGAGGCTTTCTGGTTGGATGCGAACCACCTTCTGCAAACTCAGCAATAGGTATCCCTACGTAACCAGGAGGAGTTGGAGGTGGTTCCCGGTATCGACCCTCCTTTCGTGCTGTAGGAAAAACAACAGATTAGTATAGAGAGGAAGAGGAAAACCGCTCAAAGGCAAATAACAGTTAAATAAATGTCAACCAAATCAATGGTCCAGGAGGAGAAAATCTGAAGGACAAAAGTTAACCTCTTTACGGGAGACAATAAGGTCTTGAAAAATAAACCATGCAAGAAAGTACAGAACATACTATGTACCCAAGATATAGCTAATCTCCCAGTAGTGAAGCATTAGTCTAATAAAATTCACCAAATTATATGGGGAATTCATTCAAACTTAGCAACTGAAGCTGTTCCATCAACTGTATAGAATCAAAAGCGCACTGATCAAAGTAAAAAAACTCCACAGAAGTGGCAAACATCAGGAATAACGGCCTCTCCCCAAACACGTATCCATCTGAACGCTGGAGATGGGCTTTGTACCTCTGAGCTTATCTCTTGTTTTTAGCATCTTGCAGGGGGATGGGTGGGCAGGAACACCTGACACATCATTTCTTCCTGCAAATCTTACTACTTAATGAGACATAAGCTACAATTCCAAAAGGTAAGGAAGAGAAGCCGGCTTCGTTTTCATGCTTTCTGTACGCACCGCTGCCCGCTGCTCTGACAGTTGTATTCTCTGCAAAATCAAAACTTGAAAGGACGCACATAAGAACACTGATTGAGTATGTAGGAGATGGAAAGACCACCACCTAGTCTGTGGATCTCATTGAGGAATAACTGTTTACTTGAACAAGTAAACTTAACTTGAACTTAACTGGGCACACTTCTAAGTTCGTTCTTGCAGAGAGCTTTGGGAGAAAACAGCGATTAAGAATTTTAAACGACTGCAGGGACATGGAGCGGATAGGCATGACCGTTTTGGAGTTACGTACTTAAAGAAGTCAGCTGGGACTTTGATACTGAACACTTTTTCTGGGCTAGGCCTAACACATGACCACTTAACTTACAGTACAAAGGCAAACACAGCAGGAAAAAGCACTGACAAAGACGATTTACTCTCCACAGCTTGTCATACACTGTATATTCTTGCACAAGCGGTGATAGCAACATCACCCTGAATTAGGCAGCACAGAACTGACTGAAAGGGCAGTACTTAACGTGGACTGGTACTACTTGGATGTGAGATTTTATAGACTAAAAAATAAAGTCTTGGTATTATAATAAAACCAAACAGTTTCCAATAGAATCTATGTATTTTTCTTGGACAAATTCTTTTAACTGTTCAAAGAAATGTTATTCAATGATTTCTGAAAAGTGACTTTGATGTAGAAGAAATTCTGTAGAAAAATTTTATTAAAATACTGCAAGAAATGAATAGCTGTTCAGTGCAAAGAAAACACGTTAAAATAGTGGCTTCTGTTAGACAGAGATATGCAGAGCCACATTTGCAGGAGAATTAGTTAAAAGTACCAGAGTGGATGGAAGTGTGTGATTTGAATTTTCTGGTCTCTCTCACATTGTCTCAAGTCTCTAAAAATGTAGCGACAAGCACTGCCTTGAGAGGCAAGTTTGGAAGCATGCTTGTTCCACGTTCTGGTAGACACCAAAGGTATCAAAGAGTAAAATTACAGAGTGGCATGAATCTGAACCTGAAGTCCTGAACTGAACTGCTTCCTCCGCTGCATAGTTCAGGGATGCAGAGCTGCACCCAACCTTTGAGGCAACGGGCCACTGCTGAGCAGTCTACTTGGGCAGAAAATAGTGGTCTCAGCACGACCTCTATCTGGCAGACCTTTTCAGCTGTATCAGCGCAAAATGGCTTTCAGATAGTTCTTCATATTAACCTGCAGAAAGGTAAAGTGAAGGGGAATGTAAAGGAAGGAAAGAAGCAAAAATGCAGAGGTCTTGGGATGGCCCAAGGCCTGGGATGTGTAGAAGGAACAGCATGAGAAAAATGTTAAGGTCTGCCAAAGACACCTTCCTCTTAATTTATGTAGTATCTAATCTTTCTTTTGTTGTATGATCATAAATGTATTTCAGCTCTAACTTCTTAGGATCCTCTTTAGTTTCAGTAGCCCAAAGAAACATCTCAGGTGGTATTCAAGCACAAAATGATCCCGTTTTCAAAAGTAAGGAATACTCACAGTTATCAGACAAGTCATACAGATGTATGAAGTAAAACACTTCTAGAAAAATCAGGCCACATTTATTAAGATTTCTAAATATAGAACGTGGAGCCTTGCTGTGAAGACAAATTCACATTTCAAAGCAGACATCTAAATACATCAACTTCTCAAAACTCTGTCCGGCAGTTGAGCTAGTTTTCTGATGTATGGCAGGCTCTTTTGAAACACAAAGGTGCTGTCAGAACTGAGAATCAACAATAAGTGATATTGTCCCTAACAATAAAAGCACAGTTAAAGGGGAAAATTTGAGAGAGACTGCAGATTGTACCTTTTAGAGGTTTTTTTTTTCCTAAAAAAACCCTCAAACAACCCAAAAGAAACACAGTTTTAGAATAATATGAGGAAATATAAGCAAACGAATTAAGATACTTCATGGTAAACAAAACTTAACTTACCAATAAGCCCCTTTGTACTACTTGATGATACTGCTATGTGAGGGGGCACGGGAGCTGGCTTTGACTCCTCTGCTGGTACAGATGTTATGCTACTGGTTTCAGCTTCAGTCGAAACATCCTTCCCTCCCCTCCGCTTTATGGTACCTGTATCACCTTCCGAGTCCTCTCCCCAGTATCCTGTTGAGGATGCCCAGCTTGCTCTGGACTGTGCTTGATCAAGGCCCTCTCTACCTTGACTTTGCCTGCCATACTTTGTGCCATGATCGGGGAACATCAGCTGGTCCATGTGACTGCCCGAGGACCACAGTCCTGCCCCATCACCTGAACTATCGAAATGAGCATGTCCAAAAGGCAGAGTCTCCCAGCTTCTCTGGTGCTGTATTGTTTGTATGTTGTCATGAGAACCACTCGAACAAGAAGTCCAGCTACCACGGCCACTGTCAGCTGCATCGAGTGAAGCTCTGTCCCCCTGATCCTGTGACAGTTCTTCTGTACTAGGAGAAGAAAGCACAATTGCTCCAGCATACAGGCCTCTGGTCTCTGACAGTGGTGCATATGAGCTAGATGTACATTGACGAGGGAAAAAATAAAAATAAATCCAGCATTGGAATTGGACATAATTTACAAGACACATGAAGAATTCAACAATAGAGAGAAAAGCAAACATATTGGAGGGTTGGACTACATGACCTTTAAAAGGTCCTTGCCAATCCAAAGCATTCCACAATTCTATGATTGCAGGTTTTGATGCAATTTATATCAAGTATTATTTAATGACTAATTCAAATTTGAGAATAGAACACTTTCTTTTCAAGCTCATTCACCACAAAACAAATCAAAAAATAAAATTACTGGATATATATCCTAACAAAACTTAACACCTCAGCGGAGTAACTTCGAGAAGTAAAATCCTAACTTTGCAGCAACCCTTTATGAGAGGGGAACTGATTGATAGATAGGGTACCTACTGCTTTGCCAGCCATGGGGAGCAAAGAATCGAAAGTTAGGAACAGAGTTATGGCCTGATATTCAGGCTTATGTGTCATTTTTCAGTTTTTTCTTTTTCTTAGAAAATTCTGAAAGCCAACTTTTTACTATTTCTTGCAAATGGACATGTATTCTAACTTTAATTTTGGAAACACAAACTTCGAAGAGCAAGCATGTTCCATGCAGCCTTTCAGTCCTTAAGCGAGCCCGACACTATCACAACATATGAGCAGAGAAAACCAACAGTGTCACTTTTGTGTAGCAGCTATCTAGGCTCCTGGAATTTGTCCTTCCAGGGCAGCTTCCTATGCAGACTGGAATCCTGCTCCTCCAAGTATTTAAGACATCTGATGAGAGAGTTCGCATAGCCTGGGATTCCCAAAGCTGCAGTACACCAGTTTTGAACAAGCCTGCCATCCACAGACCCCAGAGGATTAAAAACCCTGAAACTATTCAGGGGACTGAAGCATCCAAATAACAGCTCAGAAAAGTAAGTGGAAAGTAAATAGGAGCCAGAGCCCCAGTTATTTTCAGACCAAGGCTCACTGCTAGATACTTACAGAACTCCTCACAGCACTAGCTTCCCCACTATTACAGAACTTAATTACCTAGAAAATTACTCAGAAAACCAGCAGCTTAATATGAATTTTAGATTCCAATTAGTGTTGACTAGAAGACATATTTGGGGTAAAATATTTTTGAGTTAGATAAATATGCACTTTTCTATGAAACAGACTGGAAAATTACTAGCTATTTCTGTTCTCGGCTTGATCACTGAATAATTGTATGAATAATTTCTCATCTACTTCAGTTAATCCCCCATCTAGAAAACAGGCTAGGATACTAGTCTGCCACAAAGAGGACAATCTACAGCACTACGAAATGCTCAGATAAGGTCTACTGAGGTAAAGTCTTACTGCTGGAGACCTCTTCACACACTTAGGAGTGCAAATCCTGTTCTGTCGGAAAATGAAGCATTATCATAAAATGCAGCATTGAAATACTAGTTTTTAAGAGCAGGGGAGAAAAATATATCTGAGAGAGATACCAGGAAAGTTACAGGAACAAATATAAATGCCACACACACACTATATGAAAATATAATGTAAACAAAGCACAAATAAAATTCCTACCCTAAGCTGTATTGATCTGGTTCAATCATGATTCTTCTATCAATCCTTCCCACACCAAGATTTGTCTCCACGATGCTGACAGAATGCCTCTGTCTCCTCTCATCATGCAGGGAGACCGGCATAGAGTCAAAAGAGGAATTGCTGACAATACTAGATCTGGAAGAAATTTCGCTGTGACCAGAATCTGAAAAGTTATCCACTGTGCCGCTAGGAGCCAAAGAATAGCCTGCAAAGGGAACATCACATTAATCAGACTCTCCAAGAAGGCTGCTCAGTTATTGCCAGGCAGCTGGCAGTACTGCTACCGTAGCAAATCAAAACTATGCTTACATTTACACAGAGGCAGCAGCACTGCAACATATAAAGATAGGTAGCAGAACCGTGTAACACCGGATATTCTGTCTCTTAAAAAGTGGGAACACGCACTAGTCATTTAGAAACAAACTGCTCACCTTCCTCTTTCTCTGCCCTCCTCCCCCAAATTGTTTGCAAATACATCAGCACACTTGTATCCCCCACATTATGAAACCTCACTTCTCAAAAAACTGCCTGTACACAAACACCATCTCTGAGATGAATGAAAGAGATATCCTGGACAAGACTGTTGCTTAAAGTAATCCAAGAGACCCTTTCACACAGCTTTTCTGTTCTGCAAAGCTGTGCTGCAGAGATGAACAGCAGACTCAACACGAAGCCCAGCTGTCTGGCCTGACTGCTTGTTAGATATCTTGGCTGAGAGAAGGCCAGATTTTCAAGTTTTCTTTCTGGTAGTTGGCTAATTAATTACATTCCAAAAAGCATTTATTAGCAGAATTATACTGTAATTTGGAGGTAGCACTGACATCGCCAGACTGGGATAAAATCTGCAAACCATGTCACAGAGGCAAATTCAGCAAATTCAGCTTTTGTTTCAGTATTAAACGAAGTCATGGTGAATGCTCTTGCCAGCTAAGTTAATGATCATTAAACAGCATACGTCCACAAGTACATGCAGTTTTCAGTTTTTGCTTTCAAGTGTCAAGATGACTTCAACTAATCTATCACAATTCACTTGGTGAGAACATGGAATTAATGCTGCCATTTTTGTCTGAAAGAACATGCCATTAGCTTCGTGTTGCCATCAAACCAAGAATTTTTTTAAAAATTTGTAATTATGTTTATGATTTGTTTTTTGCAAAAATAAAGCGCTTTTTCCACTATGAGCCAAATACAGAATCCCAACTCCTTTTTGAAAAAATACAGACCTGACCATATTTGTATAAATTCACCCTTTGCTAACATTGTACGTGGGAGAAATCACAATGATAACTTGCAACAACTCAAGGTGATAATCTAAGACTTCTCTACATAACATCCTTCTCCATCTGACATTAGTAACACTTCAACAGAGATTTTGGATAGGCATACGGGCTTTCTTCAATACTATCTCTGAGCATTTCCTACCTCTGCTTATCCAACTGGTCTTATTTTTTAGCCTTTTGTTTCCATAAGCCCCACCTATCCAAGAGGTCCTTGGTGAGTTTTTATTCTTGTACTGTTCTCGCTTCCAAGAGGAGACAAAAAACTGGTTAGGTCCCTTAGTTTGGAGCCATAAGGCCTCAACTGATCAGCACTACCTCCCACCACGTTAACAAAAGGGCTTAGCTTTCCATTTGATGAGAAAGTAGAAAAAGTGATACAGCCTCCAACATGCATTCATCTCTTCAGCATTCTGAATTTCTCTTGTGGGGACTCAACACCAGTATACGTATATTATACAGTAATGTTATATTATGTAACTGTTAAACAGAACTTTTACGATATTCTGAAAAGAGAATAACTTAAGTTATCTGCAATACGACTAGGCTATCATACTTCCAAAGGGACTCTTCTTCTTTAAGCTACAGGAAAATGCCTCCGTTCCCCGTTTTGCCAATTCATCACCAGAACAAGTACAATGAAAAAACAAACAGGCTTTAAAAAAATCCCTCTGAAGTCCCAAATTTGCTTAAAAACAATTCTATGACGTCACTTAAAAAGAACTCAGTCAAGAAAGCTCCAATGTGCAATACGATTCCTCAGCTATCCATATAAATAGTTTGAATAATCAGGCTGCTAGTGATACCTTGTGTGTTAGTGATTTGAATCCCAAATATCTTAAGCCTGCCTGTTACACACAGGTTATCCCATCCAGATGCACAACCCAGCAAACAACTGCTCTAATAGGCTAGTGTACTCAAATCTGTAAAAAGATTTTAAGTTTCAATCTGCGCATCCTTCCACTGGCAGGAAACACTAATGATGGGAATATTTTTGTCAGAAGCAGCTGCAGCAGGAGGGACCTACTGCATCAAATTCTCTCTCAGATCAGGCTATCCTTCCTGGCTTTTGCTAACCAGAGGGCTCTGAAGTATCCCTGAAATCAGGTTCCCAGGTGTCCTTTCATGTATTCCGCTCCGCACTACACTTCCTGCCTTTTTGCTGACCATATGTGACAAAAATAGGAGCAGCAGTAGTTTATCCTGAGTGTCCAAATTCTCTCTCAGAAGTTTCCAAAAGTCTGTGAGCTTCAGGAAACAGGATGAGAAATACTGCACATCTAATACCTTTCCTTGGAGAGCTCTGTGGTGAAGTCGGTGGAGAAGACAGCTGTGACGATGCACTCGAGACTGTGTCTTCAGACAGTTTCTTGTGGCGATCCAAACTTCCTTCTTCAGATAATGAAAGAATTTTCTTTAAAGCTTGGGGTGAGTTAATGCCTTTAAATAACAATTAATGTAGTAGATGTAAAATCCAGTTTAACTACATCTTTCTGATTCACAATGCATTTATAGAGCAGACAATACAGAAAAAACCCCAGTGTCTTGTCTTATTTGTGAGTTTCTGAGACCAGCTTAAATGAAGCAAAAACTTTAAACCTACTACTGTTTAAAACACAGCCCTTCATTTTTGCACATATTCTGTCACAGAAATCAGAAAGCAGATTTAGTGTTGCAGAATACTGCCTATGCAACATATAAATCAAGGATATGCATAGTAATGGCTACTGAGAAACTTCAGCTAATATTATGTTGAATACACATACAGATCTCACTGGTTAGTGAAGGTTCATATAGTAAGAAGTGAAACTGTTCTCCCACTTCTTTTCTATTCAGAGTAGCCTAGAAGGTCAAAAAAAAAGCTAAAAAGAAGATTAATAAGATAAGGCTTACAATACAAGGCCATCCTGCAGCTACCTTTCTGCCTTTCATTTTTGAGAAGTATTTCTGCGCCAGTTTATTCTGGGAAACTAAAGTGTAAAAACATCTTGAAGATGATGTATGATGTAAAGAACTGGGGCATCAGGAATTGCTTTTCTCAGGCAATATTTAGCCATTTTTCTCTCCTCGCCTCTCCCCCCAACCCCCCTCAAAAATCCACCCTGGGACAGTCTTAAAAGTGAAGACAGAGCTTCTCTGACAGCTTTGCCAGTGTTTTCAGCACAGGTTATTTTCAAGTTCTACAGAATTTATCTTTGATCTGTTGGATCTCAATGATGCCATTGATGATCTACAGGTGCTTCATCAACATAACTGAGGCAGTTTACATAAACTTTCCCACCATGAGCAAAAACACACTTCGAAGTCCTTTTAAGATTAAAATTCAATGGTAAAACAAAAAAGAACTAGATGAATATTGATTTGCTTCTTGCTCATTTTGCTGCTTCTAGCATTTCACTAGTAGCCTAAGCAGCGCACAAGCAAAACTAATAGAGAGTGAAATCAGAATTAAGCTCTCATGAAATTACCACCATGGAAGGGCCAGTTACGCTATATATACCTATTAGGAAGTTCTTTAATAATGCATATATGGTACATACACATGCTGGGACACAGATGTGGTAATCAGATTAGAAGTAATTCCTACAGTCCCGTATCTTCCTGAGCGACATGCAGGCAGCAATGGCTGAACAACAACAGTAAAAAAGCCCTAGGGAGCAGAAGCCGAAGGGACAATTCTCAAGGAGAAACCTGAGGCCTGCATTTCTGACAGGGCTCCTGTTTGAGCAGAATGTCTCCCTGCCATAAGCAAAGTTCAGAGTATTCAACAGAACACTTCATTGTTTCACTTACCAAATGGTGGGAGGTCTTTGACTGGCACTTTCTTGCGAGAGGGATAAAGAGATACAGCGGGGACCTGCAATGCTTGGTTTACTTTATGTTGCTGCTGCTGTTGCACTTTCTGCTGGATGCCCGCCCGGGGAGCCACTGGTGATGTCTCAGATTTTCCTGATCGCTTGTCTCCTGTGTTCTTTGGCACTTTGCAAGAAATGGGAGAAAGCACAAAATGACTCCTAGCTAAAAATACTGCAGGAGATTTAACCCGAGTAGTGCAAAGCCCTCCAGTTAAAAGGTGCTCAAATACGTGTAGAATTAACGCAGTAGGATAGCTTTAGAGAGAAAAGATGAAGAGGGAA
>NW_010389986.1:40690-53690 GCF_000710305.1 Buceros rhinoceros silvestris | reverse complement strand
GGAAAGAGGGGGAGATTTAATCCCATTTAAAATAAGGACATTATCAAAGAACAGTTACTCTTTCTCAAAATAAAACTCCCATAAGTGACTATTGTTATAGTTACCAAAGACACGGCCAGAAGTTACACTGGGCTATCATAAGGACTACAATAGGTTCAGAATGGATACAGGAAGTACTACTTTTTGCTACCCTGAAGGACAGGAGAGGCACAAGATAGAGCATTCCCCCAAATCAAAACGACACTGATATCCAGCACAAGGTACCCCTCTGCTGCAGTCAAGTACAGCCCTCCAGGTGTCTCTGCAACACCTGGACACAAGGAAATCCCCTTGTCCCTCTGAAGGGTACCCAGGATGACTAGCCCTGTTCACACCACTGGCCTGAGTGCACCAGAACTGCAGAGCAGCTTTCGGCTCCTCCATATCCTTTGTATGGCCAAATCTAAAGAACACTTGTGCACTTCAGCATGATATCACCTGACAGGCCTAGCTCCTATGTAAACGCTGTCTCTATATTGCTAATCTGCAAGATGATTTCCTTAAGATTCATACATGTTCGGTACTTGGAAATGACTAGCCACATCATTTTCCACCTAATTACTGTTCCAAATTACTTCCTTGCAGAAGAAACAGAGGTATATTTAACAGTTGCTTTGAAATCCACAAGTGACAATGCTCACGTGTGTTGGTGGCTGGCTCACACTGCAGAGACAGTGTCTGAAGGCTCTCTTCATCCATTTCCAGATCCAAGTTTGAGAGATACTGCTTTACTTTCCGTGCCATCTGAGCATCTTCATACAATTTTTTAGCATTAAGAAAGGAGCTGCGACGGACCCGCTTTTTATGACCCCCCGTTTGCGCGACATCCAGCACGGCTGCATTCGTACTGCCCTGGCTGAGAGATCTGGAGCGAAGGGGGACCAAGATGGGGAGGAAAGAGGGGAAAACTATGACTTAGTCCAACCTGGTATCACTTGATAAACATGAAACATGCAAAAGATTGCATGAATGTCAGTCTACGGTCAGAGCTTACATGCCTCATTCCAGTAAGTCAAACACTAGAACAGACAGAAAGGTGAGGGTCAGGAAATCTTTTTACTTGGTTACAGGCACTATTTGAATTACACAAATATTTTAACCTGTTCTGCTCCAACTATGCAATATCACTTCACACATCTAGAAAAGCATTCAAGCTAGCTCGCTCACGTAAGCCAGCTACTGAGAAAACTGGAGCATTAGAAAAAGCTCATGCAGTAAAGCAATGCTGACAGGAGACTGCAGTTGAGATTCAGATTTAAACACTTACACTGAAGGCATTCTGAAAGCTCTCTAAAGTCTTGATAAATCAGAGCATATACAAAACGTACAGCTCAGTTTTACAGAATACAACTTCCCTGTAACTCGCTAGCTTGAAGACAGCTTTTTGTTAAATAAAATGATCGGCTAGTTCGTGATGAAAAAAATGTCATGCACATTTCAATATATGTACATCTATGTGAAAGCTATGCATTGTTCCTGTTGTTAAAAGTAAAAATGGTGGCTGAATTGTAATATGAAAATAAGTTAGTTTAGCAGATACTCTAAGTTTCAGATTTTGTATTTGATTGTGATAATTGCTTTTTAGGTGTAAGAAAGTTAACAGCAGTTTTCAGCTGTTGCAACCTTGCCACTTTGTAATTTCTCTTTTACTGAAAGTCACTTCCTTCAGCAATTTAAACTGGAGGTGGGGTAAAAGACGACCCCACTCCTATCAACAACCACTTATAAATAATTTACAAGTTTTGTGTTTTAACCTCAAAAGCAAAAGCACTCCTGGATTAAGATATATTGCCAGTAAGAAAGGGTTAACAAAAGAAAAAATGTCAAAGCACGAGAAAATTAAAGAGAGCAAGTAGGAAACAATGCAAACGGTAAGGGAAGAATGAATGTCTGTGTGTGTTCTCTCCAGCCACTTACCCCAAACTCCTCCATTTCTTCTTCCTGCAAGTGAGAGCCAGGAAGAGTAAAGCACGGGTTTAAGAAGAGACAGAGAAAGAACATAAGCTCAGAAAGAAAAAGACCAGACCTCAGGACAAGCAGTTCTGGAAGCCCACAAACTTTAAAAAGAGCCTTGACTCAGGCATACAGTCAGATATTACAAACTCTTCTAGCTCAAATTAAGAGTGTGCAATAAGCTGGTTTAACATGAAGCCAAAGAGTATCCACTCCCCTTTTTCTAACACTACTAGCTGACACTGTTTCAGATACATTCTCACTTCTACTATATCAAAACAATAAGGCTGGCACACATCAATGTTTCAAACAGACTAACACCTATGCGTTCAAGACAGTATCTCCCCCTCCCTCCCACTGATGAAATCTCAAGTAACTGGCAGCTAAGGAGTAACATAAAACTTTTTAATATATATTGAAAACCACAAAATGTAGTGATTTCTCCAGTTTCAGAACACCACATAATTTTGGTAAATTGTTAACCACAAACAAAAGACTCATACTGCTCCAATACAACAAGAGGCACTTTAAAAGCACCTCTTGCTGACACCTCGCCTTCCCAGCTGGCAAAGCTCTGCCTATTGAGACACTTACCTCGTTCTAAACATTAAAGCAGGATCCATGTTCACAGATGCCATGCGACCAACATGGCGTATCTCCTTTGCAATCATTCTCAGCTTCTCAAAATTGACCAAGCCCTCCACTTTTGAATCATTTCCTGCAATTACCAATTAATAATATCAGTTATTAGGTAGCAAAGTTAGTTCTCCTTAACGGGTAAAAGATAACATACTACTGCTTTTACCTTCATGAAGGAAGGTAAGGTCTTTTTTGATAACAGGAAACAGGGGGATAATGGGAGGCTGTAGGTTTTGGCTGTTAAGGACGTTACGATACTTTGCCATATTCCTAGATGGATCAAACAAGTCCTGTAGATCTTGAAACAGTTTTTCATACTTGCTCGGAAGCTTCTCCCAAGTAGTTCGGAGCCTTGCAACTGGTGCCAAATTTAGGCCACTTGAAAGAAACCAAAAAAAGTGCAAAAAAAGTTCAAGAACACTAGGAAGAAACAAAAAAAATCCTAGAAAAGACCATGTTACATTTTGTATGGTAGAAATACCATATAGCCAGAATAGAGTAGCACAACGTCAGTGAAGCAACAGAAAGTAAAAACTTCCTTTTGCCATACTGTACACATGTAATACAACTTCCTTTTGCCATGTAATACATGCTGTATTACAGAACAATTAAGATCATGTTTATAAAAATCTATTAGGAAACACTTGGATCAGTAACTAAACCTTATAGAGAATACGTACTTACTACTTTGGAACAATGTCTGAATTTGGTAACAGTATCATCATCAAGATCACCACCTCTTTACAGATTACTAGACTTGAAGAGAAAAAACATCTTCCACCTACACAATGTTTAGGTGGTGACAGCACAGTGACCCACCTTCTTGCCGTAGTAATCCATCTGACTTTGTTCTGTCTAGATCAAACGTATATACCTGACTCTCTATATAGAGGTTATTCTGCAGCTGTAGCTGGTGCAAAAACCAGTTTCGGTTTTTCAGTTTTTGGTTTTTTTTTCTTCCCCTAATGGTACTGCCTGTCTTGCCATTCTTTTCTACCTATGGTATCTAGAATCTTTCCTTCACTCAAGTTTTTGCTAGCAGGCAGGCTGCTTTTATTTCCCACCGAGATCAGCTGAAATAGCTGAGCTAAACCACAAGACTTTTATATCTCAGAGATGCTGACTGATTATCAACAGGAATCCCAGACTCTGGAACCTGCCACACTTGACTGGATGGTAATCAAAAGCAGGTATCTTCAGAAAGTGTCATGTTCAATCTATTGACTGAATGTGACAGGGCATTTGCCAAAGAGTGATAAAATTAACATTTTAATGCAACTCATGCAAGCTTTTTCATAACAGACAATATTTAGATAGGTTTTTTTATTGGTAGGTTCTTTCTGCCTAACTTGTGAGACTCTAAAGGGAATATGAATGCCTCAAAAAATGTGTATAAACACACACATTGCAGTATCCTCTTCTCCTTTTCACTCCAAAACTAAGAAAGCTTTTCAGTCTAAGATTTCCAGTACTTTTTTATTCTTAGTAAAAGGTCTTTATTTACCGCTTACTATACGGCACTGTATTCTGCTATTGACTATTATCAGAAACTGCTGACACAAAGAAAACCAAAGGCAACTTATCATGGCTCAGTGAATCCAAGACACGGGGAACAATATAAAAACTTTTTAAAAAATCGGCCCGTTCATTTATGATAATGTTTTAATTTTTCTTCATATAACTGCTGTTTCTTTTCGTCTTTGTTTTTAAACAAGTGCAGCAGTTTCTCTAGTGCCATGTTCACCAATGACTTTTGCCTCACTGTCTCGAGCATAAGTACATAATACGTTCCACATAATAATTCAGCAAACATTCAGATTACTGGAGAATGCCCTCCTTATTGGATTGCCAAGTACTGATGTCACCAGTATTAACTGCTTTACTCTGTTATGCACTTTTATTTTTTAGACTGACATAAGTAAGACTTTGCTTTTTCCTTAAAAGTAACATTATTAACGGCCAGTACCTAATGATGGCAAACATCGAGTTGAAGTTCTTGCATTCTCTGCAGTGTAGTGCTATCTTAATGAAATGCTTAATGATCTTCATCCTTTTCAGTTGGTTGGTTTCTCTTAGAATCTCAGAAGCCACCCAAAATGTTTCTTGATTTATCACCTCTTCAAACTTTTTTAGATTAGTGCAACCCGATTTTGATTTGAGTTTAAACAAGTCATCTATGTATTCCGTGGGTTCTATATTCCGGAATAGCTCAAAGTTTCTCATGGAGAGTTGGGTAGCCACCTCAACAGTACTGAGCTGCAGTAGGGAAATCTGACTTTCCCTTAATAACTCTTGAGCATCTTCATCCGAACAGAGAGTTTCTGTCTCCATGTTGTTCTTCAGGTAATACCTGCAAAAAGAAAATTCAAAAAGACACTACATACAATATACTCAAATACTAGTTAATGTTACAGTAAAGATCCAGCTGGAATTGTAGAATAAATTGAATGTCACTAGGCCTAGATAGTAATTAGAAGTTGCATTAGGAGCAATGTCTTGTAAAGAAGCAGAACATTAATAATTAAATAATGCTCCTACTTAACAGGATTTAAGTTAATAAGCTGGCATAGTCAGCTTTAGCTCCATCTCCAGTCTCACCTGCCACTCAGCTGTATCCTGTCAGCAAGCTTGGATAACTGATCAGGAAGCCTCCTTTGCTTGATTACACCTTCTGGGGTGACAGACACTTCGCAGAGTGAATATGCATCGGGGGTTGCAGTGAGAGCAAACTCCCTAATAGCTTGGATGACCACTTCTTTTGCTGTTGTGTCCTTGCTGATCATGATGTAGCGACTTTGCTGATCTGCCTTGAAAACCCTTAGAACTTGATCTGGTAAGTCTGGGGGGGAAAAAAAATTACATGCAAGGTATGCAATTTAGTAAAGCAAAAAAAAAATTAACGGTATAAGAACAAGCAACAACATCAGTTATACTGAGTTTAATTACTAGTGCTATCAGTTTCTACTTCAGTATCATTGTTTCAGCTCCCTCCTTATAAAACAGATGGGTTTTGGTTTGGTATGAGGATTTGGGGTTGTTTGGGGTTTTTTTGGGAGGAGGCAGGGAGAGTGGGGGGAGAGTGGGAAGGTGAGGTTGTCTGGTTGGTTTGGTTTATTTTAACAACCAGGAAAATTAGTTAGGGGAAGCCACAAAAAATATTTTAGCAGTTCCAAAGTTTGGACAGACAACTTAATGAGCAGTCTTATTTTCAGAGGTGTCGAGTCCTGGTAAATTCCATTTAAGTTTGAGAAAAATCAAGGATACTCAACATCACCCTCTTCGATGACATAAGTAGTCTAGGCAAAGTAGGAGATGGGAGTGTTGATCTTGCTAAGGATTTTTTTAAGAACAGGCTCATTTACCTCAGTCTGATATTCAGCTTTAGTGCCACACACAAAAGGAAGACATGTACATATAAGCACGTAGGAAGAAGCATGTGTAATGGCCAGCACTCATTGTATGCACAAATAAACTGCAGAAGTATTAATACATCCGAGAACTTAATTATCAAAATACCCTATCCTCGATGCATCTAAATCTTAATAATAAATGTGTAATAGACTGAAAACTTGCTCTCTTTCTCTGCGCCAATGTTTTAGTTATTAAGAACTAACACAGCCAGAGAGAGAATAACTCCACAAACACTTGAGTTCTAAATATATTATTGTTTCAAGTGACTGATGACAGAAAATTCACAGTGAACACCTATAAGGCAGCTGTTTTTAGGAAATCTGGAACATTACCAGCCTAACACCAAATGCTGGATTTGGTATTCCCATAAGCTACATGGAAATACCAAATCCATACATATTTCTATATTTCCATTAATGTATTGAAATACAGACCCATTAATCCACTGAAATTTGATTGTTATAAAAAAGAGCTAAAATTGTACAGCTATTCACCAAAGGATTTTTTAACATAAGGTATTTTTAACTGACAAGTACTTTAATTCAATTTCTTCCCTCTGCTACAAATAACCTTTTCTAATTTTCAGTGCCATGACATCTGGTCATTATTCTTTCTTTAAAGAAAATGTTTTTTAAAACCTTTATTTTCCTTTTGATTTTTAGCTCATAAAGGTCATGTGATCAAGGAAAGAGATAACAACAGCTAAAACTGATTATTAAAAAAATACTGAAAAAAACAGCTGCCAGATGAAAACATTCACTTTGATACAACCATAATCTTTTGTGAGAAGACCTGAATGTGCACATCACGTATGCAAGTTCCTACAGAAAGATCTATTCATCAGCAGAAATCTTGTGACAAAAGAACAAAAATTAACATCTTCCCCATGCTGCTGCACATCTCCAAAATAATAATTTGGGAAGCATTAAGATAAATCTCTCTGACACAACTTGATTTACAGGCCACAAAGGCTGTTTAGGCTTTTATATATTCGTTTACAATTTTCATGTAACTAAACCTGTAACTTTTAATCTCACAGTAGTATTTTTGCAGCTTGAGAAGCACTAATACCGAAATGTACCAGAACTGAGTGATTACATCACCAGTTACATCCACCAGTAATGGGTATCGGTGCAGTCCAGGTTTTAGCCATTCCTAAATACTTGAGTCAAATGTACAAATACCTTAGAAATAGCAGGCCAGTTTTACCTTCACCATCGACTCCACATTGACCGGACTTCCTTCAGTAATTAACAGACCCTGAAACAATTTCTACATTTTTGACATCTTGAGGAAGGCAGATGCCAAAGACACAGCCTTTCAGAGACGTTACTGAAAACCAGACCGCTCTCTAGATCTTGTAGCCTCCTGCTGTTACAGAAACACTGGCCACTCAAAGAAAACCTGCAAAGATGGGAAGCTACTGCAAACAATACCAAGGTGGGAACTCGCTTAACACTCCCAAGAAACAAATGTTTTGTGCAAGGAGAAAATAACCTACTCTGGTGGATCACGGTAGTCAGTATGAAGAAATGCAGAGAACAGCAAATAGAAAAGTACCATCCCTGGGTGGTATTTTACCATCCAGTTTCTCAGGCTGCATACCTACCAGCGCTGGTACCAAAAGCACTACACAGAATACAAAGAGGTCTGACAGCAATTGAAATGATAACAGCTATAGCAAAGTAATTCAGCACAATAATTTTTAAATAAAGTAGCACTTGAAGAGAATTATAATCCCTGCCCTTCACTCCTTTTCAAAAAAGGAAACTGGAGTGGCAGGCTGAAGAATGCAATGCTATATGATATGGATCTAGTTCCTCAGAAAGCCTGCGTGGAGGAAGAAAAGTACCAGTGACTGGCAGCTCATCATTTCTGTGTTATTTTGACTCTCCACAAGAGAAGAGAAATCAAAGTGCTATTGCCTATTTGAACACTTAAAAAGAAACCTTTAAAAGTATATTTAAAAGAGCCTGAGCAAGTCAGAAGAGAAACGAAAATGACTCCTTGCAGATTTCAAGTTGTTCTCATTTTCTCCTCAAAGACCATCCTTTCAAACCAGCAAGTCTTTTATTTTCTATCCTGAGGTATATTCCCCAAAGCCTCAAAGGATGGCTGTTCTACCACTTTTCCCCTTCTCCAGTGTATTAAATTTCTTGCAAGTGGCCGCCATCGCTATCTTTCACTTAGTCCAAGGTAATAAAAAAATTAAAATTGCAGGCTTTAATTTTTTCTAAGTCCTAAAATATAGAGAGGTATAATTCAACTCTTCTATCTACAATGCAACCATCCCTAAAGCCCTTAAGGTATGTGTTTTTTATTTCACACAATCACAGGATGGTAGGGGTTGGAAGGGACTTCTGATCATCTAGCCCAAGCCCCTGCTAGAGCAGGTTCACCTACAGCACGTTGCACCGGATCATGTTCATGTGGGTTTTGAATATCTCCAGAGAGGGAGACTCCACAACCTCTCTGGGCAGCTGTCCCAGTGTTCTGACACCCTCAAGATAAAGATATTTCCTTATTTTCAGATGGAACTTCCTGTGTTCCAGTTTGTGTCTTTTGCCCCTTGTCCTGTCACTGGACACCACTGAAAAGCATCTGGTCCTGTCCTCTTGACAGCCACCCTTTAGATATTTATAAGCATTGCTCAGATCCCCTCTCAGCCTTCTCTTCTCCAGGCTAAACACACCCAGGTCTCTCAGTCTTTCCTCATCAGAGAGATACTCCAGTCCCCTCCTCATCTTTGCAGCCATCCACTGGACTCTCTCCAGTTATTCCTTGTCTCCCTTGAACTCAGGAGCCCAGGACTGGACACAGTGCTCCAGATGTGGCCTCACTAGGGCAGAGTAAAGAGGGAGGAGTACCTTCCTCAACCCGCTGGCCACACTCTTCTTAATGCACCCCAGGACACCATTGCCTTCTTGGCCACAAGGTCACATTGCTGGCTCATGGTTAACTTGTCCACCAGGTCTTCCAGGTCCTTCTACCCAGAACTGCTTTCCAGCAGGTCAGCTCCTAACCTGTAGTGGTGCATGGGATTATTCCTCCCTGGGTGCAGGACTCTACACTTGCCCTTGTTGAACACTTCACCTGTGATTCAAGGATCTTCAGACCTGTAGCGGCTTTCCTTCTCAATTAATGGGGTTTGAGCTTCACGAGTCAGTGATGCCCACAGCTCTGGAACTTAACCAGTCGTCATACGTGGCATTAGGAGCACATTTAATTACCTAGAACTGTCTGGTCTAGGTAAACGGCAAGCTGGAGAATGGAATCTTCACCCATTTATAAAGTGACAGTGAAATGTTAGGCTCTTATTTATAAAGAGCATCTTCAAAGTTTTGGAAACTAGACATTAGATAAAATACAAAAAAAAAATACCAATCTTGTCACTCTCTCAGGAGCAGTCTAAGACACTGGGACAAAAAAAAAAATAATCACAATACGTTCTTGTAGTCTTCTCTAGCCCTAAAAAACCTGACACGAAGCTCAATATCACAGTTTCAAGTGTGATGAGTGCACCAACTCAGCCAGTATTCAGGCTGATGTTTACACACCGTCTCCTCAGAGAAAGTTTGAAATCGTTCAGCCTTAGAAATTTTTGGTTCTACTTTTGAGAAATACTCTAAAGATTAGACTGAAAATAACTAAGTGCCTGCACAGCTACCATCACCACATCCTTCCTCCAGCAGCTACATTTTAATAGCAAGGATTTGGATACTTAACTCAGAGAAGGTTTCCCACTAAGAGTCCTCCTGCAGCCAGATAAGAGCCCAAATTGCAACCCCACCAGGAGCTACAGCTAAACCTTTCTCATAAGATAGGGCTCTCAAATGTCTCACATTCTCTCCCTTTTTCTCCTTCACTCAGCTTCATGCTTTGCACTCCTCTGTGAATCTGTTTCAGAATGGGATTGTAAATCACTTTATACACAAAGAATCCAGCATGCAGCTGTAGGGCAGGGTGACTAACAGAGAACTTTGAAACCCTGTCCCTTACAGACGTAGCCCAAGATTACAAAACTCTGTTCAGAAAAAGCCTGAAACATGTCCTGTGTTCCAGTCCGATGCCCCTTTGCTTTCCTGTTAGCTAATGATCTCCTGTGCTATTTGAAAATACTATCAGGGCAAATTATAAAATACCAAGCAACATAAGTTTTCACTGGCCAAAAGTATTCAAGCAGTAAGAGGCACTCTATATAACATACTTGAAAAATAGACATTGAATACATTCAGGCAAAGCATGCTGGAGCAAATACAATAAATCCTAATGCCTTAATATGCAGCTAGTCTGTGGGTGACAGCATACAGTTAAAACCTCACATGTATGCATCTTCAGACTCCACAAGTCCAGAAAAACAAACAAAAAAAAGGATCAATGAAATGAAATTATAAGGTCAAGAAGAATAAAAAAAAAAAAAGGATCCTTACCTGGAGTAGTATTGAAATCTAAGATGCGGTGATGAGACTGCAGTAGGTCAGGATTACTGGATGACAGGGTTCCACTGACAGGTAAAGCAGGAGGAATGTGCTTCGTCTGCCTCAGTCCCACAATGCTGTCATCCTGAGACTGGCCAATTCCAATGTCACTGCATCCAGAAAGAAATAAAATCGGGACTTGCAGACATTCAGAGCTTGGGCTACAGTAGAGGCATGCAGTGACGTCTGTATTACTACATTTTCACACTTTCAATTGCTAGCATGGTACTCAGTATTCAGAAGTTAAAATCCTCCAGGCTGTCTAGCTTTGTCAACAGCACCCAAATGTCAACTCAAAGGGATTAGATCTGTCTGCTCACACTGCCAGAAGATCCTCGTGTTCACCACTAAGCTCTGAGGAGCCGCTAGGCTCATTAGTTTTTGACAATTCCTCACAGCAGCCAAGATCTTTATTTGAAAGGTGGTACCTACCTCACAATTCTTGCTCCACTCCATCACTAGAACTTTGACTAATATTGCTCTCCTTTCACCACTGTTTTATAAGACCTGCATTTCACAGATCTTTCACGCCATCACAGATCAGATTTGCAACTATACTTCAAGACATATTGTAGTCATACAATCTAAGATCTTTCAACAGACCGATAACTGAGAGCATTGTTGAAATCATCTGTTTTCCTATCCTGTATCACATTCTCTGAGTTTCTCTTCGCTCAAACGTGACTGAAGCGATGCCAGCTAACTTGGAAGGCTAAGGCAAGTATCTACACTTCGGTGCTGTTGGTATCCCCTCCAAAGCGCCTGACAGCTGCACATAAAGTATTCTGTGATAAAAGTGGAAGATTTTGTCTATTAAATCGTCAAAAGGCAGGGTCTCAAAGGAGGCTAGCAGTGCTAGATGGATCAGAGACAGAGCTATCATCATATCATAGTAAGCACTAATTTGCTTACCGCTTTTGAGTTTATAAGCAGCAGGTGAAGCAGAACAACTGCTGCAGGATGTAGATTTGGAGGTAGCCGTTGAACTTTTGTATAAGTATATTGATTCCAATCCTTAAAATACTGTGAATAGCAGCCATTATAGAAAATGAAAATAATTGAAGATTTCACTGCTAAAGGCAAAGCCTTTTTGAAAGCCATGCACATCTAAATCTGTATCTGCACATGTAAATAAAGCATAAACCAGAACTCAGATTTCATTGCAAACTGCTGCAACTCTAAAACGTCCAGGTACTAAATTTAGTGATGCACCATAAACGACCATTTGCACCCTAATTCTGGTCACTTAAGCTTTTCTCTAGTGTTCTAACCATCTTCAGAAAACCTAAATTAAGGTCCTCGTAATTATCCCTGTTGAGTTGTTACCGGCATCCTTTTGTGCTTACCAGTGAATTACTTAATCCAGTACACACTTGTACCACTTCTTTAAGTGCTATGAATCGGACAGTCCTCTGGGAAGCTAGGACAGTAACTCTGGGCATTTAAAACACAATTTTAATTACATGGAACATGTAATTACATTACAGCAACTAACCCGCAGGAGGCAATTCAGCTTGAAAAAGGTGGTGTGTGTCTGTACAATGTGTTTTGTTTTTTAAAAAAAGATTAACTCTGTATTACCTAAATATTTTATGAAGTATAAATCCCAAGCCAATGAGAGCAACAGAAACACAAGTCCACTGAAAAAAGAATTCTTGGATTCTCTCTTAATCAGAAGTTAAGCTGAATCTGAACATCTGTATTTTTCTACTTCCACATAAAGCATGAAATACTGAGACAAGCAATAATGATCAACTCAGTACACAGCACTTTTATGCTAAGCCACAAGCAAGCAAGCCTTTCATGACAACTAAAAGCATTCCCAGCAATCGACGTCTTGTCTTTCAAATAGGAACCTCTCCACGCAGACACAAAAAAACCCCAAGTAAACAAAAATCTCCAAGCCCCCGAACTTCAGAATGCTTTCTGAACAACTATAATAGTATATTTCGTAAGTGTGCCAACACCAGTATTTTCTCTAAATTCAAATCACATTAAGACAACGTGACCCTCCCCCTTTTATTAATAGTTTCACTTGCATATGCATTCCTTTTGAGGCTTGTCATTTATATATAACCTTATACCTATCCTGTGCGTCATGACTAAAGCAGCTTCAGTAAAGTGGATTAACTGAGAAATGTTAGGTTTTAAAAAACCTCAAAAGCAGTGTTTCTAAAATTCTTCTTGATTCTATGTATTCATATACTAAATTGGACAGCATCTACCTTATACTCAGTTTACTCTTTTTAAAACTTAAATCAGAATCTGATTGAGTTCTAAGTTACACAAACAAGAAATGAACCCCAGAAATTTCAGATACAAACAGCAACACTAGGAGACTCCACGTCTCATGAAGATCAACTGCCCCAGCTGCTAGGTAAAACACTTTATTATGCCAGTGAAAGGAGATTATGATTTTAAAGGAATGGCATTTCTGTTGCTTTCTGTATGTATTTGCCATGCAGGGAGGTATCATCAAC
>NW_010389986.1:10870-40371 GCF_000710305.1 Buceros rhinoceros silvestris | reverse complement strand
ATGACAAACAGGGTACAAGGGCTAATGGAACGGCAGAACTGTTTGAACGCTGCTTCCTTCAAAATGCAGTATACTGTGCATCCCACCGCAGGGCTGCAGAGAAGAGAGAGCAAGGCTGCTGCTTTGTCTGGGGTGCTGTGCTATGATTCAGGCAGAACTTTGCTAGAGATGGAGGTGTGCGTTGTGTTTAATCCCTACTTGGAGCAATTGAGCCTGCAAATCACAAAACCACTCTGGATTAGAAGAGAAAACAAAGCTCAAGTGGAGGCTGTGGCAGAAGCACTTTCCAAGAGATGCCTCATAGCTGGCAGAGAGAAAGATTTCCCAGTAGATGCAGAGGAAATGGTGCTGCTTGCTCAGTTTGGGAAGATATTTGACATTATTGGATTAAGAAAGCAAGACTGAAGGAAGGCATTATCTCCTGCTCAAATTGATTTGTCTTTGATACTTATTTAATGTTTCATGAAGCAGACAGGCTCCCTCTAAGAGTGGCCTCGTTCCAGTTTAAAGATTGCTTTCATCTGGATACATTCTGGAGGCTGTGGAGACCTCTGCAGTACTCACGTTCAAAAAAAAGTGGACAGTTTCACCTCATAAGCTAGCTGACTCATGGAGCCTCTAAATGCCTCCTTTAATGAGTAAATCAGCTTTTTCATCCCTCTGGGTTTTTGGCATTTAAAAGCACATGCGAATAGGTAAAGTCCCTTAATATATGCAATACCAGTAATTATTAGGGAGGACAAGATAGAAATTTCTACACAATCAGGGAAAAAAGGCACAAACGGGCAAGTCTACAGCTACACATCTCTGTGCAAAAACAACGCAGACACAAACAACGGAATGCTAACAGGCTTCGCAGACAAATTGCTATCTATAACAAAGTAAAGCTAGCAAAAGAAAATACGTCAACTGTAGTCTTTTTCTGAGTCTTACCCAAAGAGGTCCCTGCACAGAAAAAGTGCAAAAATGAAAGGAATCAAAGAAAAAAGAAAACCAAGAAAGTTTTATGCAAAAGCTGTGAACGATGGTGAACGATGCGAAAAAAAAAAAATCACACCTAACAGCATGGATGGTTTATCAGAGAAACAAACTAGCAAGAGCAGTGAAATAAAAGAAAACATTCTAAAGACAAACAACATAAAGAGGATTTACAGGTTCTCCTCTACTGAAATGTGTCAATTTAAGAAATATCCATTATTTGGATGTAATAATTTATATTCACTTAACCTTTACATTACTAACATTCTATTTATAGTGTTTCAGAATAGTATTCATTTAGTAGGCAATATCTAACATTAGTTAAGCAAACTTTCTTCAACGTAATAGCAGGAAAAAAAAAATCTTAGATTTCAGCACGAGTGTCTTTTTCATGAATTTACATAGAATAAATTTTCCTCAGTGCAACACAAAAAAGAAAAATGCAAGAGAACACACTGATTACACATCAACTACCTTCCACAATTCATTGTTCCCATCGATGCCACCTATCTTGGCCAAGAACCCGACTCCCACAAAATTACACAAAATTCATTCTTCTGTTGTTTCCACCAATACTTACCAGAACTCTATTTTTAATACGTGTTTATAGAATAAAAGACACCAGATAGCATATTTAGCTTTCATTAAAGAAATACTCAATTCTATCAAAGAACCCGTTAAAATCTTATCCTCAGACTCCCTTACAGCACTACGTAGAAATTTTTTATGGAACACTGGAATGCGGATAAAGTGAAATCATTACTCCTATCAGCCATCTGCAAACAGACCTGCTTGCAGAGTTATTCTGAAATTAATTGTCTGGGATGCTTCCAGTTAAGAGTTCTCTTAAAACAGAAAATTACATGAGAAAGTATTTGTGCCATCACTATATAAGAAGTAAAATACATCTACTGATTGTCAGGAGCTGCATTACCAGTAGTCTATGATCACTCAAATATTCAGACTAATACATTTCAGTATCGTTTTTCACATATAAGCATGGTTTGCATTAATAAATAAAAACCAAAAACAATTATCACTATAATGAGAAAATATTAAAATTTAACATAAAGCAAATATTTAAGAGGAAATAAACTCACTTGTATGGTTTCTGAGGCAGAATACTGATTCGAGTCTTGTCAAGTATCTTCTTTAATTTATTTCTTCCCCCAACTGTATTTGCTTTACTTTTCTTATTTACTTTTTCTAATCCTATTACTTGCTCCACATCAACAGCAAGGTCTGGGATGGAATAACGACTTGCCTTTTTAATATCACCAATTTTAGGCAGGTGGGGAGCACCATTTCTTTTTTCCTCTGACAACCGCGTTAAGAGTTCTTTAAAAACTGCATAAGAAAGGAACAGGGAGGAAAAAAAAGTACAAACAAGCAAAAGTAAGGTCTGCGCACCGGAGTAGTTTAATATTAATTACTGCAAAAAAACCCAATTAGGATATTCTGTAAACTCAAATATTAAATTAATTTAGGTACAAGACTTTAAAAAAATTTTTAAAAATACTTTCATTTTCTTTAATATTAATTAGAAAAATCACTAAAAACTAGAAATACACTAAATGACCAAATTGTTGCACGGATGGTGTCAACAGAAGGACTTTGACTTTTCAGTCTAAGGACACAGGCTTCTGCGGGATAGTAGTATGTATAAAAAGAGCACTCTAGAAAAAAAATGAGATAGAAAAACTAACTGAGAAGGAAGCTTTTTAAACAGTCAGCAACAAAAGTTCTCAGATGGATGATAAATTATTAGCGATAGGATCAAAAAAACAGAAAACAGGGGAAACTGCAACAAAGACGTAAAGAAATATAAGTAGGAGACTACTGAGACACCTTGGATGTTTGATAGGGCTGTTGCATCCATATGCCAGTTAAACAAAAAAACCTCTCAGACTTCCTCAGCCCCGTAAGTAGAGAGTCATCTCTGAGGCAAAAATACCTGACCAATTTCTGAATTCGTTGTTCTGCAACTTTTAGCTTCGTAAAAACATTGACATATTTAAATAAATCAAACAAAACTGATCTGGAGATCAAGTCAAGAATTCTGAGTGTGAGAGGAAGTCTCCATATATAAATGGAAAAATCATCTGATGAGTTGATTTGTAATAATAAATGGAAACTGGAAATTAAAACCAAGGAACTGTGGAAAGTGGCAACAGGGGCAACCAGCTACAGATGAGTATTAGGGACTAGGTTTTAATATTATGTATTCATTTAGTCCTTAATATTCATCCTTATCTGCAGAAGAACACAACAAATCACCAAGAAATTTCAAAAGCTTCAAGTAAGACACACAAATAAAACTGGAGGAAAGTAATCAAAGACAATAACTGTACTGGGGACTGGAAAGACTCATCAGATACAGATAAGAAGATGCTGTTAAAAAAAAGGGGAACTCTCCTTTTGGGATGTGTTGATAAGGAAATACTGCATGCAATGCATAAAAAGTAACTGTTCTGAGACCTCCCTGATGTGATTTCAGTATTTGCAATGAAGTAACAAGATCAAAACCTTAGAAAAACAAAACTTCTGAAGAAATTAAGAAATCAGGTTTAATCTTAAACATACTAAAACAACACAAGATCCAAAAACCTGCTGTGTGAAAGATGATTATACAGAACTTACACTTATAGAAATGACCACATACTGCTTAACAAGCATATACAGATATATTATGAAATAGCCTTAACTACTAGAAACAATTGAAATATTAGAATCTTTACTGCAAAGAAAAAAAAGTCACCTTCGGACTTCTGAAGATACCCTAAGCATATTTAATCATCAGTTAGTGCATTGACATCCTGGGGTTATATTATGCCCTGTTTTTTTGTGACGAACCTGATCCTGAAGGAGATACTTGGGGAGCACATCACTAAATTATTTATATAATTCAAGTATCCAGTGGTAAAAAAAAAAGAAAAAAATCAAACCCCACAAACTATTAGCTTCTTATGATGCTAAGCTAACTGAGGTCCTGAGCTGCTTACAAAGACTCCTTCATGACCGCTCTGGTACTTGTTAGAAAAAGAAATGAAGGGAATAGCTTCAGAGGGTAGTGAGATTGTTTCCACCTAGCTGGCAAGAAAAGTTTTATTAACCACCTCACACTGACTGTAGGCATGGACTGAAAAACTATGAGCAAGTTTAGCAGACAGATTAAGATCACTGATCAAGTGAAATTCCAAAAGAGGCTTCTTTCTTGAGAAAGGACTAAATGTTAAGACATCCAAACAGGTTTAATACGTTCGAGCTAAACGGTCACAACAGTTCCTCTTAAACCAAAAAAACGCACTTGTGAGAGTGAAATCACTTGGTATAAGACCCTATTCATAAATTTTTCTCTGCAGTTACGAACTAAGGTATTTTAGGACCTGCCAGTTTCCTCCTCCTATTCTCCCCAGTACAAAAGCATTTCAAACAAAATTGTTTTAAAGTATTAGAAGAAAAAGATAGACTACTCCTAAATTAGAACAAAAGTTAGAACAAAAAGTGTACACAAACTCACCAAATAAATTGGTTTTCACAGTGATAGACAGATGAGTGTTATTTCTAAGGATTTCCATGGCTTTTGACAACTGAATGTTTTCAAAGTTTTGACCATTCACTTCCAGTATCTAAAACCACCAACAAGTAGTGTTATTTTTATTTAGCAAGGAGAAAGGAAACAAAAAAGGGGAGGAGGGGGGGAAAGATATTTTAAAATTATGTACCTGGTCTCCACGTTTCAAGCCTGCTTCTGTAGCTTTGCTACCAAAATCTACACTGTCGACAAAGATTCCAAACCCCTTTTCTGACCCTCCCAGCAAGCTAAAAGGCAAAGGGGCTTCTCGAGATGGCTTTGTTAAGGTTATCAATCTTCGTTTAGCTTTAGCAGCACAAGCAATATTTAACAGCCTCAAATGTCCACCCATTTTCTACAAGAGAAAAGCATAGTAAGTTATACATAACCACAGCCTGGCTACTCTCCCTGCCATCCCAAACTGTCAGGAAAAAAAAAAACCTCACTCTTACCTCCCTCTCCAAATTGTTCTCAAATTCTTCCAGAAAACGAGTCATAGCAGGATCTCCTTCAAAATCATTGAAGTGATTGTTCACCCACAACAATACTACCCGTGTAACCTAAAAATTAATCAAGAATATAAATATTTTCCACAAATACTCATTTAAAAAACTGCTTCTTGAAGCCTCAGTAAATCTCTATTGGAATCCTAAATATGATATGTATACAACCAAACCTAACTTTACTAATATGCAATCATTTACCAGGAGGATAGAATGAGTTAAGGACGGAAATGGCTTTCACTTCTGAAATACAGGATACAATTGCTGATATAAAGAATACTATGAGTTAGAAAATTAACACTGGCTGTACCAAACTTGATTGCGCAGGGAATAGAGCACAAAAGTATAAGGCAATGAGTTAGATCCATTTCTGACTTAGAACAACAATTTCCTGTTCATGTACATTTCCAAATCTGCTTAATTCTTCAAGCACATGATTGTAAAGTTTTCAGTATGGCTTTATACTGGTTCTTCAATCTCGGGAATCTTTAGATAAGCCACCACTAACTTCATTAGGCCTTTACCTGTGTAAAAGAGCTATTGTATGTTTAGAGAGGCAGGAAAAAAGGACCTATTGTGAGCAGCAGGAAAGAGCTTTTAACAGCAAATAATACACTCAATTCTTTCCCTTAGAGTCAATCTTTCATTTTACTATGCCTCCCTTCTCTTCACTTGTACTCCACCCAAGGCAACTAGGACTATCAAGTTCAGAAGGATCTTAGCTGGTATTTTACAGGGTTTTTAGGAAAAAACCCTAAAGGAGTATTATCAGTTAACAATAGCGAAGGTAAAGCCACAAAACAGGAGTTGCATTTTTTTAGAACTATATGCTTGCACTATAAAATTTTACCCTAGTATGTGATTTGACCTGGAACCTCAACAACACTTGTCCTGACAAAATAAGTTTTGATGTGCTGAATTAATATTGATTCATTTAAAAAGCTCCCAAATCCAAAACGGTTGTGCCACTCAGAGTTATTTCTAAAAATACAGCTGATTTTCTTTTATTGTGCTGAAAATACAAGTTAGTAGGGGAAAACAGCTCAAAGCATTTAAATAACTAGAGCTTAAGAACAAAATCTCATACAAATTTTAATCAGTTAAACCTAACTCCTGTCCATTCTTTCCATCTGCACAAAATCTAAACCTCTGCAGACCCTTATGCTAAATATCTGACGCCAGGCATCCAACTCCAGTGGTCTAGTCCTTTCGGCCACATGATTTCAAAAACAAGCCAGGATGCGATTGGTTGTCTTGGCCACCTGGGCACACTCCTGTCTGTTGACCAATACCCCCAGGTCCTTCTCCACCAGCCATCTTTCCAACCACTCTTCCCCAGACCTACCGTAGTGTTGCAGGGGGTTGCTGCAAGTGCAAGAACCGACACTTGGCCTTGCTGAATCTCATACAACTGGCCTTAGCCCGTTGACCTAGCCTGTCCAGATGCCTCCATCAAGCCTTCCTACACTCAAGCAGAACACCTAACTTGACATTGTCTGCAAACTTACTGAGGGTGCATCGATCCCATCGTCCAAATCATTGATAAAGGTATTAAACAGCACTGGCCCAAATATTGAGTCCTGGGGAACAGCAGGTGTGACCAGCCATCAACCGGTTTTAATGCCATTCACCACCACTCTTTGGGCCCGGCCACCCAGCCAGTTTTTTACCCAGGGAAGAGTACAGCTGTCCAAGTCAAGAGCAGCCAGTTTCTCCAGGAGAATGCTGTGTGTACCTCAGCACTCCTCGAGAGTTCAAATTCCTAACAGGAGGCCACTGCACAGCACTATTTGCCACAGCTCCCAGCCACAGGTATGTATGTTAGGGGTAACTTTTCTGACATATTTGAGATTACTTCCACCTCCGAAATGGAAGATGAACTTCCTTTCTGTTAAACATCTGTGTTATTTTTCATTAATGTGGATGACAGTGGATGAACCAGACAACGTCTGCTTAAATTTGGACTAATTGTAGATTTTTTAAAATGGGCTGGGAAGTTGCAAGCCAATCCACATAATATATTTTAAATCACCACAGTGATAACTTCAGTATCAATGCTCTTTCAAAGTTGCGACTCACTAATGTACACCGAAAAGACACGGCACTGGAAAAGGTTGTATAGTGACTTCTGGAGGAATGCCATTACTTGTGTCACAACCAGGAAAAGCATTAAATGAGTATTAAAGCTGTAAAGTCAAGTACCCTGCTGCTGGGGAAAATCATCAGGAAGGCTGGATCTCAAGTGCCCTACTCTGATTACTACCTCGGGAAGTTTTACTCACGCCTTTCCCTCTGCTCACTGCCTATCAGCCTCTAATAACAAAACAGCCAAAATCTTCTAGATTCCTTGCTCCCCGCTGGCTTATCTTTGCTTTTTCCAAGCTGTTCTCTGACTCTCTTCTGTCAGTGCTACTGGATGTCAGAAAGGTTTGGTTAATTGAGATGGCAGAACAAAGAGCTGCTCTGTTTTCAGACCTGATACCAGCTAATTGTGCTGGCTCATGCTTTTATAGAGGCTGAGGGGATTATCCATTGAAGAACAAGAAAAATAAGTTTAGAGATGAACTCCAGTATTATAGTGCTGAAGCTATGACGAGCATACGCTAAACAATACTAGCTGCAAAGCCTATCCTCCCTGCCAAGTGCAAGATCCTTCTCTTCAAGGCACAGATCAACTAGCAATTTCTGAAACAAATACCGAGATTTTAAATCTGCCAAGTGCAAGATCCTTCTCTTCAAGGCAGAGATCAACTAGCAATTTCTGAAACAAATACCTAGATTTTAAGCAGCAGTTGAAAACGAAATTTCTCTTGGTTTTTTATATAATTCCCTTGGTTTCAAATTGGCAAAAAATATCTGGAAATTTTTACTAGAGATTTTTTTTTTTGCATACGACAAAGTTGTATACAAGTGAAAATGAAGCATTACGGCATGAAGCACAGTGTAGTCTCAGTAGGCAGTATGCCAAAACTGAATATACAGGGCCTTATTTTTCCATCATGACAATTTTGCTGAGGGTACAGGATGTTTGATTACTCTCTTGCATTTGGGTTGTGCTTCTTTCTAATGCTGTGTAAGGCTCAGATTCTTAACAATAGCTATATTTTCTAGTCACTTTATACAAAAATAAATTATCACATAATATTTGCCAAGTGGTGTTAATAAGTATTATTTAAGGAAAACACAGAACTTCATTATATGCTCAAATATTAAGACACAATAGAATCCTATTGAGTTATAGTAAATAAAAATACTGTTTACTGGAAAAAAGCTTTCCCTCTTCTTTCAGGTAACCAAATTATATTGTAAAAACACAGCAAGGTAAAACACGGCTAATTTACCTTGCCTGAGCACATTAATACTTAAGTAAAGTACAATAAGGAAAAAATGCTTTCTTAGTTTAACCCATATATTCTGCTGTTAAAATGTGTCACCAGCTATTTGTGTCTTACTCAGTGTAGTCATTCTCTCTACAACATCTTTCATTCTTAATCATTTATATTTCAGTGCAAATGGTAACAGGTATGTAATTCAGGGGATTTTAACCTTATCCCTGAGGCTGGGGTCATTGAACCACTCCAACAACTTCTTGCCCACTTCCATTGGGCTGGAAAGAAAGGTCCGATACGTCAACAGGAAGTCTTCTATAAATGTTGGGTCTACCACAGAGTGCTCTTCCACCAAATGCATTGTTAACCTTTCAGCTGTTCCCTATTAAAAAAAATATAAAATCTTAGTTATTAAAACAGATTTTCAACAAATACAATGAAACAGATTTGCCACATGCTGAAGCTGCATCACACTAGAGAGAATACTGCTATCTATTGATTGATGAGCTAAGCAACTGTAACAGCTTAACCATTGTGATAAGAAACAGAAAAGACAAAAACTAGACATACTGTCTATTTTTTAAATATATTTTTATAACATATATCTCAACTTAGCCCAGACCTAACTTGTCAAGTTTACAGAACACAAACTTTTGCAGGACACTCCCTCTTTTGCTTTTACCTTGATGACAATGTGACCTTTTCTTGTTCCAGTGCGATCAAGCTCCCTGTGTTCCTTCACCATCACAATCTCCCCTTCCTCTTCTACCTTCTGCATGTTCTTTTCCACTTGATTGAGGATGCGACAATAATCTTGCTGGGCTATACAAACAAACTGGAAAGAATCATTACGCACCAGTATTAAAAGGTAAAATCTTCAGAAAAGCATTTAGACTTAGGATGCAAGTACTCTATTAATAGAAAAGATAAAGGAGTTTCTCCACCTGCAGTGGCCAAATTTGTCTTTCCAGCATTTCAGCTGCAGTAAGCAGCCAAAAACACAAGCACAACACTTCCACCACAATCTTGCAGTTAGAGGAGACCAAGATTCATCAAAACAAAATGATTTAGCATTATTAGCCATTTTTGTTCAGCTGCTTTGATCTCCCCTCTGCTGGAGATGAAGCTCAGTATCCTAGCTGGTTATATTTCTCCCATGCAAGCTTTTGTGTGGTATTTAGAGTAAGAGATTGAAGGGAAAAACCTAGATTTTTTTTTCTTTTTGTGCCTAGTGCTATAGTAAATAATTTTCATTTTTCACAACTATTATTAATGAAGTCAATCATTAAGAAAATTAACATTTATTCCATTACGTGAGCGCAGGCACACTACAAATTAAAGTAAATATCTTCTACAATGATCTGCTCAACCAAGAATAAGTATAAGAATAAATACCTTAACAATACTCCTAGTATCTACACTATGAAAATATAATTAAGACCTGCCACTACAACTTAGAAAAAAAAATACTGTACATACCATGAATTGCCTTCTATAACTTGTTAAAAGTTTTATACATTTGTCTCTTTTTTGGGTCAAGATTAAACTGTCTTATTATGTGAACGTGGGTATTTAACTGAAAGGAAATAACCATGTTTCTTCTGATTGAAAAGTATCGTATTTTCTCCTGCATTCTTTATAATTCATTTACATACTACTAGTTCCAGCAGCTAGCAGTAGCTGAAACAGAAGTCCCACAGTTTGGATTTGTTGCAAAACATTATCCTAACAAGATACGACCTACACACTTTCTGGATGTCAGATGGGCAAACTAAACTACGTGACTCCATTAACACACAGTTCAACCCATTTCAAAGGGCGTCTACTGGAAGCTAATTAACCACTAGAACCAAGCAAATGTTTAATTTACCCAAGGCTTAGGTATTATTTTTCTGGATAGGAATAAGCAAATAGCAACCACGTAACCAGATTAGGCTGGTAGTTTTATGGTATCAGAAGCATTTCTTAACATCTGTTTGTGTTATAGCAAGCATCAAGGCATTTTCCTTGAAAGGCCAGATTAGCTGAAACTAGATGACTTCACACTCAAACCATGGGAGAGAGAGCTTGTGTTACTTTGAGATTCAGTAGCTGAGCTGAGTAAGGAAGAATGGCTATTACCTGTAGAATCGAAAGAGCCTATAATGGCTAATGGACCTTGACATCCTTCTAAGGGGAATTTTGAAGCAGCGGATGTATGCAACAGGCTGCTGAGCCTCAAGTTCTAGGGGAAGCATGCAGACAAACCTCTTCACCTGAAATGATCCCTATCCAGATGAAAAGAACTCCTCTTTCCCAGACTGTCAGTATGCAGGAGTCATATTTCTTAACTATCGTACAGGATTACACACTTTAAGCATTCAGTTTAAAATAAAATGCCATCTGACTATCGAATTGCACTACACCTATATCTGTGTGATTTTTGCACGTATTACAGCCCAACGCTCTACCTGGCAGTCATCCACTTTGGTTCTCATCACTCCTTTCATATATTCTTTTTCCATGGTAGGAGAAACACCAAAACTGTTCCCCATGCAGAGTATCTCCGTCCTTCCATCAGGGTATGTCACCTCCACAGAGCCATTCAAAATGACAGACCAGGAATCCAGCTACAAATAAGACATTGCAGGATACACAGAGAATGAATGACTTAATATTGTAGTATTATACTGTAAAGATACAGCCCTTACCATCTTTTCTTTCATATTTTTTAGCATCTACTAAAAACATTTATAATCTAGTTTACTTTAAATGTGCACCTCAAGAGAACAGGATTAAGTTTATCTTTAAGATTGTAAAAAAAAAAAAAGGTTTTAAAACCACCTCTTCAACACTGAAAAATAAACTCCCCAAATCAGCTCCAATATGCAGGAATTTTGTACATCAAAGTATTTGCTCACGCTTTTTTTGCATAAGATATGTTGTGTGAGTGCTTAAACAAAAGCTTTCAAACTAATCCAGAACAAAAAGAGGCTTAATATAACTGCTCAATGTTACTTTTTTGTGGGGTTTTTTTCTTCTTTTTTTTTAATCAACACAAGAGAATCTTACCCCTGCGGAATCTGGGATGTTTGGTATAATAAGGGATTCAAAATCAGCTTCTACTGACCTCTTCCCCATCATTTAGTACAATAGTTCCTGCTCTCTCCACAACTGCAAACACCATTACAGCACAGAGCTCTCTCCTCACTGACATTGTCATGTTGGCAAAAGCAGGCAATTGATGCATGAATTCCAGTAGTTGTTCTGAAGGAGAAAAAGCCCACTGAGTCGTGCATGTCAAAACAACAAAGCACAGTAAAGACAGTTCTTCAGCAAGATGCCCAAGGCTACTTAAGCTAAAATGCTGCACAATCATTTCTGTATACTAATAAGTCATGTACAGTGGCCTTCTGTAATTACTGGGTATTTTGTAGACACAGACTGGCTGGTCATATCATCAACAGAAGCCCTGTAAAGTGAAAGTCAGCATAATGGAAGAATTGTAACATAACTGAGAACTCTGAATGCAACCAATATTTGTAATGCTCCAGCCACGGCAATAACTCCCGTAAGACTATGACACGCCTACGTAAAAAACCACAAGACATTAAGAATGGAAATTTTACAAAACTGATCAAGTTCATTGGTAAAGCCATCCCTTCCCAGTCTAGACTTAACAGGAAATTGTACTTGACCATCTTCTCGTGATTCACAAAGTTTCTCTTGGATAGCCCAGACAGGATTACCGTCTGAAAGGCGACTGCTGCGGCTCTGTCTTCTGTGCGCACTGGAGTTGCACTTGTATTCAGAAGTGACCTTCTGTATTTTCACTTTTTATGTTTTCCATAATTACAGAATTCAAGCTTTCTTAGTAGTCCTATAGAGGGATTATATGCTCTAAAATGCTAGATATTTTTGTATTCAGCTTGATCTAAAACCCCTACTGAAAACAGTTAATAGGACCCCATCATTTTTATTTATTCAGAATCATTAAATGGTTGAGGTTGGAAGGGACCTCTGGAGGTCATTTGGTCAAACCTGCCTGTTCAAGCAGTGCCACCTACAGCCAACTGCCCATGAACGTGTCCAGATAGTTTATGAGTATCTCCAAGGAGGGAGACCTCTCTAGCATCTATCTGGACAACCTGTGCAGCTTTCTCTTCTCCAGGTTCAACAGTCCCAGTTCTCTCAGACCTTCTCATATAAGAGAATGCTCCCAGTCCCTTAATCATCTGATAACCACCTTAATCGCCATTTAGTCATATTCTGATAAAAGAAAAAAAAAACCTCAGCCAGTGAAACAGATCAGATTAGAAATTTTAAGAATGTGAATTCTAGTTCTTCTTTGCTTTCAATGTATTAACCTGCACGGTTAACACAGCAAATTAGTTTGATTAGATGCACGTTTAAGCAAAGGTCTTAAGGGCTTCAATGTTTAACACAAATGTGTATCCTTGGTTAAAAACAGACATTATATCACAACTTACAATTAAAAATGTAATGGCGCTGATGTTGACTTTGCCAAGGTTCTGTTTTCCAGTACACAATGATATTTACTTCATAAACCAGTTCTGACAGCAATTAGAACTGGAAGCTTAAGATCAAGAGGGCCAGCAGCTAAGTCTGCACCCATATTACGTGCATTTTCCTCTTTGGCTGTACCCATTCACTGGTTGAATTTATAACATTTACGAACCACCTTACAGAATAATCACTAAACTTGTCAACTACAAAAACAATGATTAAAACAAAACCTCACATTTGAAAGTAGTTTTGGTGAAGTAGAACAAGTTTGACAGTATTTTACTACACTGCAACACTTACCAATGTCATCATCTGTCCTGTCTATTGGGTCTTTCTCCAAGCAGTCTCTAACGATATCCCTACTCATCAAAGGATCCGATGCCCTTTCAATGTCTTCTTCATCATCATCATCCTCAGAATCCACTGCTGTCTCTGGTAATCCACTGAGATCCATATCACCAGCTTCACTTTCTGTAGCCTTAATTCATATATAAACAATTAAAAAAAATAATAAAAACATTCAAATGTGTTCTTCACTGCTACAGTTTACAAGTTCAAGGTACCAAAATTAATTCTATCACCCAACAGATCACTCAATTTCACTCAATATTTTTGGGGTTTTTTTCTTTACATCTTTTTTAAAAAAAGTAACAATCAACCGAAAACCATTGTTTAAACAGGGCTTTTAATACTTGTTTCTATCAGCCACATATAAACAGGATTCGATCACTAGGTCCTGGGGGAATCAAAGGCAGTTATACTTCAAGGAACAATTTCTTAGAATATTAGCTGAATATGAATTTTAAATAAATAGTTCATTTAAACAGTTTTGGTTCCTGCCCCAACTTTACATTTTCAGGAATGCAATGTAATTTTAAGTATACAGTTTGGGGAAATAAGTACAGCATTGAAATGCTACAGGAATTTTACTATCTCTCTGAAACCTAGGATTGTACTTTTCTTTTACCATTCCGGATGAACATAGTTATACGTGGTTTTCATTTTCTGATAACCTGTATAATGATTTACAGATGCAGAAAAAATGCAAAGTCACTGCTTTAACATCACAGATGGACTACACAGAGCATCTGCCAAAGTTAACCTCCTTTAAATTGTATTTAAAAGAAAGAAAACATAGTCTATATATAGCCTGAGGTCATTAGTATGGCATCTAAAGGTAAATGCATTTTAATAGTTCAGTTTTAAGACCAAACACTTAATAAATCCCACAAACATTTGTCTGTCACAGCTGATAAAGCTGCTTTTTTTGGAACCTGATTTAATACCATAGCAGCTGTCGGGGCTCAGCTATGACAATTAAGGAAATGCAAGCTTCTAATGAGCAAGTTTTAAGCCACGGCTTGAGAAATCAAGTTTGACATGCCTTATAGGGATGGCTTGTTTCCGAGACTCTGGAAGCACATAATGCATTCATGTCTACCTTAAAAATACTACTACATGGGGCAACCACAGCTACTAAAGCATGATTTATCAATCCATTTCTCATACTGGTAAAAGAACCCCACCCAAAACTAGGTCACCCTCCAAACAGAGAAGGTAAGACAAATTCCACTGGTAAATCACCTTCCCTCTTCCTGCCTTGCTAGCTGTGGCTGACATCCGTTAATTTAATGCCATTTTACGCAGCCACCTTATGAATGGTAGCATGTGGCTACAGATGGATCAGGGCAGCTAGTGTCATTCTTCAATGCTTCTGTCTTACAGTAAAACACCGGCTTTGTAAAAGGGTCTTGTTAATATAAAAAGCATAACAACACCTACACGATACTCGTATTATTCTTACTTGGAGTTTGTTGCGGTTTCAGTTGGGGGTTTTTGTTTTGTTTTGTTTTGTTTTTTAAAGAAAAAGCACTGAGCATTTCTTAATCAGGATAATGAAGGATGTTACACAGGCACACAAACAACTCACAAAAAAACCAGCACTAATAGCAGTACTTTCCTTAGCAGTCTTACTGTGTCTAACATGCGGGTTCTTTCTAGGATATATTTGAAACAGTTGCTCTAACTACTCCTAACAAAATAACCTTCATCAGAAGTGACTGGTGGAAAAATTAGTAACAGTGAGTCAGGAGACACACAGCTTATGACAACGATCTGTCAGAATCATAAGTCTCCAACAGTGGTAATTCCAGTGACAGTGGGACTGACTAATTCACAGCCAATTTTGCAAATCTTCCCACTACTAGCAAGTGCCCCTCCTACCTACTCAGAATAAGCTTTCTCAAAAGCATATTAGTAAGATAAACTCAGCACTAAATTTAGTGCTAACACCATGCTAGCAAACATGAGAAAATTAGACATATTGTAGAAAACTGGTTTTACTAAAAAGTTATTTGACTGTCTTCAAACAAGAAACCAAAACTGAATGAAAGTTGAAGCTCTATTATGAAGAAAAGTTGATTCTATTTAAAAAAAAACAAACCCATTCTCACACAAATTAAATGCAATTATATAGTCAGAAAATACTTTAAAAATTGCAGTTGAAGGTTACAAGTACTTCCTGAAGATGGTAACCTTTTACAGAGCTAATTAAATCTTTTTGGCAACTGAAGTCATTGTTAGAAATCTGAATGATAAAGCAACTCAAACTTACTAGTTATATAAAAGTAAGAACTACTGCAACAATTAAGGCAACAATCCACAAAGTAACAAGAAAATTTAACTTTAACCTTTAAAAATAAATCTTATATTTTGAGAAAAAATATTTTCAGCAATTTTCTGAAAAAAATATATGATTATGCAAAAGTTAGCAAAGGAACACAAACATTGCATTTTATCTGTGTGGAAAGGCTTTCACAGTAGCAAAGAATCAAAAAATTCATTCCACAGGGACTCCTCCTCAGTTTACATATTCAAAAACTTGTGAGTTTTGTTACATTAGTAAGAATAATTGGATCTGTCTTCGTATTAAAAGCACACTCTGATTTATCTACAAAATACTGCAAATAGCTTCTTCAGGTTTAGTAGCATCAAGTATGACATAAAGAACCCAAGGTCCTCTTGCCGACACATTAAACTTCATAACCCACCGACTTTGAGTACGTGTGTACCCCTCACATTTCAGAAAAATCAAGCATGTCTGCACAGGAACCCTTAGTTACGAAGCAACAGCCTTGCACTGTGGAAGACTAAAAGGAAAACTTCCATTAGCTCCTCTGAGGACACAGGCTTCCTTATAAACCTTAGCAGCAGAAAATCCAGAAAACGTGATGAACACCCAACAGAATTTGTACTACAGTAAGTTATGAGGCTTAGAGCTTTCCGGGGCATTTAATCAGCGATGAAGCACACCTTGGAAATCAGTGCTCAGATGGCATGTTGTCCATTGTTTCTTGGGTAGTAAGCTTCACTTAAATAAAACTGAAGAGATTGCATGTAAGAAAAATTCTGGTTGCAGCCTGAAATACAAAACAATGTCTCTCCAAAGACTGAATACCAGCAGTAATGAAAATGTTTTTCACAGTTGGAAAGATGGCGTGACAGATTTGCTGCAGCTTCCAAAGAATCACATAATGACAGCCTAATATTTTGTCACATCACTAACGACAAAGTCAGGAGACTTAAGACAGACATTTCCAAGCCTGAGGTGAAGAGTTGTTTCACATTTGATTCCTAAGGAAACCAGCCCAATTTTAAGCAGCGTCTATTAAGTCTAATATTGTAGTAATGCAAAACTGGTTGTTCCAACTGCTAAGGATGTCCAAGACCAAAGTCACGTCTAGATTTGCTAATTAAACACCTTGAAATAACTAGGAAAAGATGAAAAGGAGGAAACGGAAGACTCTGTTTGTCCCCTTAGATTGGTATGAGAGGAAACTGATTAAGCCAAACTGTACTGGTCTTTCACTTTTTGGAGGCATCATGAACATGGACATAATGAGAGGTGATGGACTACACAATTGCTAAAGAAGATGACCTCCTTTACTGCCACATTTCCTTCTCCATTAGTTTTTGCATATCTGTTGAAAAAAAAAGATCAGAAATGGCCAAGGGGGATGTTGATTTATCCAACAGATCTAACACCTTTACAATCAAGTAACTCCCTCTCCCATATTTATAACTGCTTTGTTACACATGCCTGCGCACACATACCAGACTTAGCAAGGGAAAGAAAGTGGGAAGACTGGACAACTGCTTAAAAGATGATGAGCTCTGTTTTAGGTGGCCATCATGGTTTCCTCTTTTACACTGGATTGGGGAACTTAACAACATCAAGAGAAAAAATAAAACATAAAAGCCTTAACATTAACTACATTAACTACTGGTTTCTTAGTACTTTAAATAGAGTATTTTAGGCTAGACTTTCTTCGGGAAATTTAAGAAAAAAACCCTCGTCATTTTTAACAATAAATCCCCTTTCTGACTAATGTCACCACCTAAACCGACAATCCAAAAATCTCCAAACATGCAAGAGAAAGATACTGGAAAAATATTTTAAAAGCATAGAAGACACTTGTTGTGCAAACCAATGTTCATTGTCTGGTGCAGCCCTTCAAGTCTACGAAGCTACCAAAGCAAGCAGCCAAGCTCAGCTAAAAAAATCCACCCAACCTTATTTTTAAATTATTGTAGTTTAAGGGCTAAAAAATAAACTAAAAAAGAAAAAAAAAGAGCAGTGTTTGTTAGTGGAAACATTCCAGTTTTACTTCATAAATTATAAGTTGATACAACACAAAACACCAAGAACACTGGCACTACGCCTTTTTATGAAATCACTTACAAAAGTTCCATTCGCTAGAAAGAGCCTCTCCCGACACGATACTGGCACATTGGACCTAGCTTTTCCACAGAGAGAGAACATGGCTGGAGCTTTCTCTTACATTAGGTACACCTCAGTCGGTAAAACCATACAATATTAAATGCTATGAAATTCAATTCCTGTAATTATATTATGTATTTATTTGTTAAAGAATTATCATATACACAACAATCAATTATAACTCTTACATGCACACAAATCATACACAAATCTAAGGCAGTAGTTTTTTTTCACTCTAACATGAGTGCAAATGGCCATGAAATACCTTGTAACTCCTCCAGTCTACGATCCTTACTGCTCTCTCTTCATAGTTATCCTTTCATTATCTACTACAAAATTTACAGCTCAGCAGTACACACTTGTTACAGGAGTCAGTCTGAGCATTATTCCTCCTCACAGATGGAAAATTGCAATAATCCAGACAACGTACACCAGGGACAGCATCCTCCCCTATTGCCAACTAATTGCCAGTGTCTCACAATGGAGCAACATTTGCTGAGAGCCCAGGCATACAGAACAAAGACTCAAAGTTACTCTTAGGCTGTAACAGCAGATCAGAGAACCAGGAGTGCTAAGATACTGCACTGGACCTAGGTGAAGCTGTCGGGGGGAGGTCAGTAGGACGTAGTTTACCTGACCATTTCAGATGTCCTTGCATTACCCAGAGCCCTGCACTGCAGAGGCTGATATAGCCGGAAAGACTGATTTAATCTTACAGTAAAATCTCTTTATTTAGCATACAACTACCTAAGGGGAGGCTGCACGGACTCTCTGGTTTGAGAGATAATGCTCTGAGCACTCAGAAAAACTCCCTGGAAGGTGGACCTTTCTTCTATGAATTAACCACATCAGATTCACAAGAAAACAAAGTTAACATCTTGGAAATTTCCAAGCAACACACACATCCTGGGAGGGTCTCGGAAAGGATGTTCCCAGTTTCCTGTACTGTCAAGAGTATCTGGCAGACACCAGAGAGCACATAGGGCCAGCAGGAAGACACTAGGCTGAGGACCGGATAAGGCAAAGAAAGGCCAGCAAGAGTTGAGACAACACAACAAAGCCTTCCCAAAACAGGGAGAAGGAATATACCACAAATTCACAGGCTTAAATCTCCTTGCTCTCAAACCAGGATCATCATACATGACACGTGGAGGAAGCATTTAGGAGCATACAGAGACTGTATCATCTCCTTGCTCTCAAACCAGGATCATCATACGTGACAGGTGGAGGAAGCATTTAGGAGCATACGGAGACTGTATCGGTGGACAGGGAAGAGCTACGGCTGTCATCTATCTGGACTTCTGTGAAGTCTTTGACATGGGCAACCACTACATCCTTCTCTCTAATTTGGAGAGATGGGGATTTGATGGGTGGACTGTTCGATGGAGAAGGAATTGGTTGGATGGTCATATCCAGAGGATAGAGGTCAATGGCTTGATATCCAGGAGAATATCAGTGACAAGTGGTGTCCATATCCAGAGGATAGAGGTCAATGGCTTGATGTCCAGGTGAATATCAGTGACAAGTGGTGTGCCCTCAGTGGTCTGTACTGGGACCAGTGCTGTTTAAAATCTTCGTAAGTGACATAGTATGATGGACTGCACTCTTGGAAAATTTGCAGTCGCTCCCACAGTGAGTCATGCAGTTGACACACCTGAGGGACAGGATGCCATCCAAGCTGTCCATGCTGTCCAAGCTGAAGAATTGGGCCTGTGTGAACCTCATGAAGTTCAACAAAGCCAAGTGCAAGGTCCTGCACCTGGGTCAGGGCAATCCTTTATATCGATAACAGGTGGGGATGATGGGATTGAGAGCAGCCCTGTGGAGGACGACTTGGGGGCACTGGTGGACGAAAAGCGGGACAGAAGCCGACGTGTACTTGCAGATCAGAAAGCCAACCGTATCTGGGCTGCATCAAAAGAATTGTAACCAGCAGGTCCAGGTAATCCTGCCCTCTGCTCTGGTGAGACCTCACCTGGAGTACTGCATCCAGCTCCAGAGTCCTCAGCACAAGACAGACATGAGCCTGTCAGAGAGGGTCCATAGAAGGGCCACAAAAATGATCAGAGGGATGGAGCACCTCTGCTATGAGGACAGGCTGAGAGAGTTGGGGTTGTTCAGCCTGTAGAAGAGAAGGTTCTGGGGAGACCTTATTGCAGCCTTTCAGTACTTACAATGGACTTTTAAGAAGGATGGGGACAGTCTTTTTAGCAAGGCCTGTTTTGACAGGACAGGGGGTTTTTAAGCTAAATGGGGCAAATTTAGACCAGACAGAAGGCAAAAGTTTTTTTTTTTTTTTTACGATGAGTTTGGTGAAAGACTGGCACAGGTTGAGAGGTGGTAGATTCCCTGTCCCTGGAAACATTCCAGGTTATGTTCGATGGGGCTCCGGGCAACCTGATCTCATTGAGGCTGTCCCTGCTCCCTGCAGTATGGGTTGGACTAGGTGACCTTCAAAGGTCCCTTCTGACCCCAACCATTCTGTGATTCTGTGGTTCTATACGAACACATGTATGCTTCCACACAGGAAGCAGTAACTAAGGAAAACAGCAAGAGCAAGCAGCCATACATGAGAAGCAGCAGGGAATGATTTGCTTTGCCAAGGCAATACAAGACAGCAGCAAAGTATTGTTCTTGGCAAATACAAGCCAGCACACAATCTATTAACATTCAGCGCTCCTTTCTCCTCCAATCACACTAGCATCACTTTATGAAGTTACTTCCTAAAATAAAAGTAATAACACGTAAAGACCTTACTAATTGGCATCTGAAATACTTTTGAGACTTGGGTGGGGTAAACACAAAGGATTATTTATTTTATTTTGGTAAGTACTTCCTATCCTAAAAGAAGTTCTTTTATGTGCAACATTTGACAAATTTAGTTACAGTATTAATATTTAAAAGGAAATATTCTCAGCTCAATGCTGAAAGCATCTGAAGATTCAGCTTCATGATTTATTTAAAAAAATCTTAAAAGGCCATGAACACATTTTCACTGCAAACATCTGCTCTTAAAGCTGTAGAACCATAACTTACTAAGATAAAATCTGAGATAGTGGTATGTCATGTTTCAACAGTAAAGATATAATTAATTGTACAGTATAAAAAACCATTTATTTTATTCGTTGCAAGATAAGACTGTAACCTAAATCACAGCTTTCTAATTAGACATAGTGAACAGGAGTCCATCCTATTGAACAGAAAAATGACATTACATACAGAACATAAGAATCAGAGGAACATTAACACCGAGCTTTGCCTAAGACCTATTAAATATGAAGTAAGAAAACATAACATGTAGATGACTTTGGTATGGTTTACTGGTTTTGAATAAACACTTCGGAGAGAATTAAAACGCAAACAATTGAGAGAAAATGACTGATCCAATGTCTTGGTTTCAAAAAGTATTTCTGTTTATTTAATCCTTGATTTCACCCTAGAGAATTCAAATTACAGCCACTTTATTTTGTTGTGGGCTTTTTTTGGCAGTACTTTAACCAAACTTAACATTGCTACATTACATTCCTTTATGATTGAAATTGAGGTCAGAAATTTATGACTTACCACAATATGAGAAACCATTAAGTCAAACAATACTTGGTACCATTTAGTTAAATTTAAGAATTTAAGAACCTTATCACCTTCCACAGCTGAACTTATCAATTTATTTTTTTAATAAATGTTTCTTCAAGTATGTGTATTAACCCAAAAACACGGGTTAATACAATACATGCTAGTTTTTCTCAATTTTGATATGGACATAGGTTATTTTAACATTTACTTTGATATTTTATAATTATATTGTTTTCTCAACACATCTGTGCTAAAACATCTTTAAATGAGGTATGAACTGTAAATTAATTGAAGAAAACAGATAATATTTAAGATTACTAAGAATGGATTACTTTTTAAAATTAAATGTAAAAGAATATTTAAAGACTAAATCTTCTCCATATAAATACTTCAAAAAAAACCATTAACTCTCTTTGAATACCACTAATTCTGTTGATTCCATTATTGCAAACAAAACTTACCACAGGAATCGTACGCCAGGTTGGTGACTACACAGAGTATTTCTCTAAAGTTTATGTACAGCTTTTTTTTTTTTTTAATTTCCCAGAAATTCAGTGATCCTTTTCACAGTTATGAAAATTTTCCTAGAAATCTTTGCAAAAATTTACTTGCAACTTACCTAAAGAGTAAGTGTATGGCTATAGCTACATGCCACCTATGACTGTGTCTCTAGAGTTATTTGTTATTTTTATGTTAAAGTCAAAATCTTTGGAATGAAAGGTATGAAAATCTATAGGAGACTTTAAGAACAAAGCCGGTTTTACATCATCTTCATGGTATAAACCTAAATCCTGTCCTGAAATATCCTCTCTTCAGAAGAAATTCTGACAAACGTACTTCTTGGCAAATGCTATGCCTGAACTGTTCAGTTACTTTGACATTTTTCACAAAAGTAAACCTTTGTGTTATTGCAATCATTACCTAAGTTGAACTGGGACCTTTTCTCCTCCCACAGAAGAGCCTACAGGCTACAACTATGCTCACAAATAAACTTGTACATATTTGTATCGCTGATTCTTTTCCTATCATTTAAATGGCTACATTTGCATTTTTAGAAGCATCCCAAACAAACATTATTCCTCTTCTGGTAAACAGTACTTCATGTTGAAGTGGACTTGTTAATTTTTTTAATACAATCATTTCGATAGAAGAACAATTTTAATTAGATTTGATTCCTCTCTTTTTCAGAATAACAAATTGCTACACTTTCCCATCAAGAAAAATCTTCCTCTGACATTGCAAGAACTGTAAACATCAAATGAAGGATGTAGACTTCCCCATTTCATTTTATTTCAGGTTTTTTTCCAATTTATATTTAAAGAAAGCAGGCATACTCCCAAGTATTCTAATAACCCTCTGGATCAGTTTCACAGTAAGTCTCTCCAAACTCAAGCTGTTCCAAAAGAAGAACACAGCCCTTTGACAAGAAGCACCCTTAGAACTTAAACCAACTTTCTCATGATAGCCAGGAGAGAAAGCACTACCCAAGCGGCTGGCACCAGGTCTCCACAGGCCGGGGAAACTGGAATATGCCCCTCAAGCCAGGCCAGCACAAGCTGCTCACTGTGTATTTCTTTGCCCCTACCACTGAATATGTTCTAGATTTTGAATCCAGCACATCTAAGAACTGTAGAATACAGCACCAAGAAGAAAAATCCCTCACATTGTGAAGGCCTAAGTCTATAGTTTTGAACTTATGATCTGTAAACATCAAAGCTGCTGTTATACGTACAGCAAATCAGACAGAAAGATGAGAAGTGCTGGAGTCAGGAACAGAACCTCTTTACTCCTAGGTGCCACTGTGGAAATCTGCTGGAGTGGTCAGACTGGCTCTCTAAGCTTAAGTTCAGGAAGATTTCCTCCCCCAAAATCAGAAATTAAATAAAATCCATGAAACAACCCTGGAATGTTGCAAAATTTTGCCTCTCTACATTGCTGACTCGGATCCTGACATATTACAGCAACCCACATCACGTTGTGCTGCAGTTTACTTTCTCAGTTTTCAAACATCAGATCTAGTATATGACAGATCAAACCCTAAAATTATTACAACTCAAACAAAAACTAGGTTTTTTTTGAAGTCTACTGAGTGGTTCTTCAGACAAAAACTGACAATACGCAATAGCATGGGTTGCGCTGTCAACATCAAAACTGCTGGCAAATGCACTTCCCATCAGCATCCATTCCAGTCTTACCTGGTAGATATCAGAAAGGCTGCTGCTTCCTGAATCACTAGTGATGCTACATCCTGAGTGACTAGATGAAACGTGGGTCACCTGTGGGTGGAGACTGTCAGTAAGGTGCAGCTTTGTGAAATCTGCAGGAAGCTATAGGTGGAGCAGAAAAAGCATCATTACAATTTGAGGTAGATACACAGCAAAATGAATTCAAATCATTAATGTCACACTTCGCTCTGCGAGTACCAAGTGTATTAAGAAAACCACTGGGGCTTGAGAATGCAGCATAAAAATTTGAGTTTTACAGTTTTTTTTAATTCATACAGAGGTCAACAAAATACCACCAAATTGCTGCAAATGTAAGAGGTTTTAATACAACATATATCTGAGGACAAACACCAGTGAAGGCATGACCCTTATGCCAAAACTCTTCAGTATCTTGCTATGGGATTTGGAGAGAATTAAAGTGTATGTGAATATTGTGCTAGTTTCAGTATACTGCAGAATGAGGATTAACAGCAAGTAAAATCACATACTTAAAAAAACAAAAACACCGACATTCCCCCACCCACAAAACCAAAACCAAGCACTGCTCTGTATTTGGCTAACACTTTTGCTTCTGAAGTTGACAAAGAACATTAGAGGCTGGTATAATCCAAGCCACTGAGCTTGTCCATTATACTTTGAGCCAACTAATTAGACAGCAAATAGGAAATACTGCAAAGAGCTACCATCCTAAAACGAGTTTGCTCACATGAGGCGCTGAAGAATGAATCAAGACAGTATATTTGATTATTTAACAATCATCCACCAAGATTCATGACATATATTTTTACTATTGCTTTATGCACACATCTCCCATGAAAATCTTCAAGATCTGTAAATATTGCCAGACTGCAGAAAGCAAACTTTGAAGAAGGAAAATATTTCCTGTCTGAAGTAATATTTAAGTGCTACTTCAGAGGCAAATTACTCCTCTCCCCAAGAAGCTTGCAGCCCACTGGCAGTTAATAGAAGTATGTTAATGTAAGTATGTAAATTTTGGTATGCAATAAATGCTTCAATAATTTAAAACACATTTACTCGTTAATTTTTTTTATTTCAGCTTAGACAAGGTAGATACTCTCTACAGGGTTTGTTAGTACCAAGAATGTCATAAGGAGTGTACCCATCCGTATCAGTTACGAATGCTGCCTTGGTACTATTACCATTCTCCCTGGACGGAAATGAAAATAAGCGCTCATTCATCATTAGGGCACAATAAGTCAATCAGTATAAAAGGTTATGGAAAAAGTCATCTGCAAGTCATAAGAGTGTGCTTGAAAAAATTATTAGCTCTATAAAGCTAAATGTACTGAATTATTTTACTGCACTTTGCCTGGTTTAAGTCAGTTTACAGAACATGTCCTGAAAGAACCTTGGCTTTAGGACTTACAGTGAAAGCACAGACAACTGGAAACCTTAGTCTTATTTAGACTGACTGGCGCTTCCTATTCTAATACACCTGAAAAGGATTTCTTCCTTACTACAGCATGACTACATCAGTGATAGCAAAATTGGCTACATTTTAAGCAATTCTTACTTAATGTTTTACCTGAAAGAGAGGCTAAAACCAAGAACCAGACATTAATAAACCTAAAAAGCTTCAGTGAGCCCAGAGCTAGAGTTGATCTTCATATACCAATCCACAAAGAAAGGACAATTAACAAAACCAATACTCTAACATGTACAGCCATGGATGCTGCCTCCAGAAAAATCTAATTATGCTCAACACTGCTGATGATATACAAGAAGGAGAAAGCGCAGTACGAAGGAGAGCATTAGTTATAGTGTCTGTTGTCTCTGCTACTTCCCTTTTCAATCAGTAAGCTTGGATTAGCACAAAACTGAACAGTATTTACCGATGTTCAGGCCATTATGTCCAATTTTATAATGATTCAAGCCATTCTACAAGTAAGTATACATTCCACAGGTAGAATGTGTAGTAAATGAACTACCAGATCTTTTGCAACGTCTCAATAAATATTCCTAAATGTACAATCTCTTAGAATTAAAGCAGTTCAGGTTAATTACCAAGCAGAAACACTATGTATTATTTTAAGCTACATGCACAAATCACTGAAGATTCATATGATTAATAAGTCAAAAGAAAAATATTTTGCAAGCTTCACATTTTATAAAGGAAAAACTACTTCAATCACAAATAAACATTAACTCCATAGGGAGGTACATGTCAACACAGTCTTGCGCTCAGCCAAACGTTCAATTTTCCATAGTGCCCTGCAAACACCTTCATGTCATTAACAATTGCATTTATTTTTTATTAATGCATTAACAATTCTTGAATACCTTACATCAAAGGAAATCCAGTTAGTATGTTAAATTAAATCAAGCTATGTTTAATATAGTGTTTTAAACGAACAGGGAGGGATTTATGTTTTGTTACTACACAAGCGATAAGAAGAGGCAGGGGATTCCACAATAACTGATGAAATACACTGCAAACAAATTAAAGCCTTCTGATTTTTTTTTTTTATTATTATCATTTTATTTTGTTGTAGACAGTCAGCTGCATGTTAGGTCATTACTGCTTTCAGAATAACTCTCATCAAAGCCATGCTGCATGACCTGGACTTGCCAAGTGGCAACAGCAGAAGATCAGAAGCAGGCATTTTACTTAGGGCAACCTAACTAGTCACTTTGATCTTAATTAAATAGGACTATTCACAAGCAGAAAGCACATGCTCACATCTTTACAGAATACCACATCTCTGCACTACATGCCCAAAAGCGTCATCCGCTTCAACTGCTCTACCCCCAAATCAGTTAAGGTGAGAAGTTATGCAAGAAAAAAAAAATACAAAAATTAAACAAACTGAAATGTATAAATAGTGAGCTCAGTGACGTGTGTGACACCGTGTGTGAAAAATATGTGTATTTGTCTTAATCACATACTGTAATTTAAAATATATAATGTACAGAGTTGTACAAAATGGGGAAAAAAAGTAATGCACCGAGGGCAATGAAAAACCACAAGCTTAAGTCTTCCTACACAGAAAGCTGCACTTGCCATTCCTGGTACATTTGGTAAATGGTTTCCAGTAAGCAGAGCAAGAATTAAATGCAATGTTCAACAGCTTCAGTAGCTCCAGCAACTATCACAAAGTTGTCTGTACTTTGTAGATGTAAAATGTAAATATCCTGTAAATAAAAAGGATATTTACATCTAATTTCTTACTTGCAGTGGAACATGATTAGAACATAACATCATGAAACCACACTATTACATCCACTGAAAAAATAGCTAAGAACATCAATCTCTGCTTTTGGGACACATATTTCACTACAACAGGGTTATCTGCCATGCTACCAAATATCACTTTATTCTGAAATTTTTAAGCACTCTGCTTATACTCAGCTATAGTTCCATTCAACAGTTTAGTACTTAATTTAGTTTAACAGTAAAAATAAAGGTTTTCTTGTAATGTTCTAAAGCACGTACAAGCTAGATCTAGCACATACTTTATCCTACAGCCCATGCAATGCAAAAAAGTCTAAGGACATAATCTGCCTCCATAACATCACCTATCACAGATTGAAGGCACCACAAATAGCATTGGATGATGTGATCTTTAACATGTTTTCTATTTTCATTAAATGATAGCTAGTTTTAGGAGTCAGTCCAAGTTATAAGGATCAAAAGCAACTTGTATATTTCATATAACAAGCACTAATTTATCCGTGATAAGTCTAAATCACACAGCAACTACAGTATTTCTTAACTTTACTACGGAACACTTGGAGTCACAGCATCAGAAGGAACTAGCAGAGTAAAAACACAGCAGGGTATTTTACAAGAACTAATGTATGATTTGTTCTTATGTAAATACAGTTTCAAAATACATTCTATGCACCCTACATTAAATAATTAATAGTCATTAAAAGGGTCAGATACCTATCCTCATATGAAGTTTGTCCTGAAAATAAGTTGATAAATATTAAGGCTGCATATGCACATATATAATGAAGTATAACAGGAGGACAGAAGTTAATACAAAACATTAATCCATAAAATAGTTAACACCAAAGTCCTAATCTTAATTTGACAGAGGTGAAAACAGCATTTAATAAATACACATGTAGCTCTTAGTAAAGTGAGCATGCATTTAAACAGTTTACAGACATGGATAGAAATCAGAGGAAAAACAGTACATCTGGGAACTCACAGTTTTTACTTCTTGAAAACCCTAAACAAATGAAAACTTAAACAATTATGTGAAACTAACTTAAGGACAAAGACATAGTTCCATTTTGAACCATACAATAACTTAAATCCTATCACATCTTCCTATCTTAACAGCATTTCATTACTTCCACCCTCAAAGTGACTCACCCCTTTATGCATGCAAAGCTAACAATTACTTTGCTCTGAATATGTTCCTCCTATTTTAAGAACATCATGACTTTCTCCTACCCTACAGCATGCCTCTTTGTATAACAAAAGGCAACTTCTCTTGCAAATTCTACTCAAGAAATCATTGGGTTTATCCTACTAATACAGTATTTTAAAAAATAGTTTTTATACAGTTTCAGAATATTTACCAGACAAGAAATTAAAATCTTCAGATGTAGCATAAAAAGGTACAAAACCAGCAAAACATGAGTGAAATGCTACCAAAACAAAGATACTTTTCTTCATTTAACTAGTATTCCTCTATAGTTTTCTGTTATGAAAGGGGTTTTTTGTTTGGTTTTAAATGCAGTTATATGTGAAAACAAGTATAAATGCAAAGGGAAAGGCAGACACAAGAATGTAATTTTAAAATACAAGAGGTTGTAGAGCTCCAATATAGTACTCGTTTTAGAGCAAACATACCAGTAAGCATTTTATAAACATTTACTGAAGGCCAGACAGTACTTTATGAAAGATTTATAAAGCCTGCAAAGTGACTGAAGTACATCTGCATAAAGATGGGATTAAAGAGAGCAAATGTGTAATATTCTGTTATGCAATTGCCGCTGAATGATCCTACAGGTAATTAGGAGCCACTGAGATAAGAAAAGTACAACCGACCTAAGTCAACACAAAATATTACCTTTATAAACTATTTCCACTTTCCGAAATTAAAGAAACACAAGCAAACACTGATTCCTGAGCCTCTGATCAGACGCATCTCAGCGCTTATTCTGTACTATTTCTTTCATATTTGTCATAGATAATGAAATTAGTCCAATAAATCTAAGTAAAGTGCACCAAATTATTTTGGATCCTGTACCTTTTCATAAATTAAAAGCAACAGAAGCCAAATAAAATAAATACTATGCCTTAGTCTTTCCCATTTGTTCCCCCATGACAGAAATTTTAAAATATTTACTGCATTACAGGTGTCTGGATCACCAACCCAGTATTCTTCAGTATCCTATCAGTTCATTAGCATTTTATTTCACTATTTTATGCAAATGTTTATTTTTATAATAAATGTTTGTAAGTCTACTGCATGCATTTTAAGGCTATATCCAGTTTTATGATATTTAATGCCTGAAGAAATATGTCTAATAATGGTGGGTATTCATGAACATGCTATTTCAACACAATTCTTTCACTAACCAAGAGAGACATCAAGGAAAACATTTTTATGGTTCAGTGATTTAAAACACAGCAGTCAATGTAAGTAATTACAGAATAATAAAGTAATTTCTATTGATTCTGTCTCCAGACATGATGCAGACTGACATGTCCAGTGTAGGGTTAAATTTAAAAGTTTAAACTATATGAAGTTCAAATTAGGATACAATTCCCATGGAAGCAGGATTTCCTTGCACTTATGGGTACAATGGTATGCCAAGTATTTTGAATCTCCAAATTTTCCTCAAATAGACATCTTTATGTTAAACTGTGGCTCACAATTCATGAAGACCTCTTACAAATGCTCTTCACCTTGAGTACAATGCAACACACAACCCTTGTTCTGAAAACAGTGCATTTAGGTATTACTGCTGTTAAAGCAGTTCTTTATATACAAAGCCCACAGCAAAACACCTCTAACTAAAAAAAAAAAAAAAAAAAAAAACATCAAAAGA
>NW_010389986.1:382-10836 GCF_000710305.1 Buceros rhinoceros silvestris | reverse complement strand
CACAAAGCCCACAGCAAAACCCCCCTAACTAAAAAAAAAAAAAAAAAATCATTCCAAGGACATTTTCTGGCCAGCTCTTCATATTTTCCTGCACTGATACTTTGCTATAGGTGGCCCCTCATAAAACTACTCAGAGGTTTAAGCTAATGCAACACGATCTGCTGGTCTCAGAGACAGTGAGACAGAGCAAGTACAAGGGTACTCCATTTTGTTTCCCTCACAAAATACACAATGACTGCCACTTACTGTACATCTCATAACTCTCAGCAGCTAATCCTGTGAGCATTTAATGCATTGCAGATAGTTATTCTTTGCTTGAAGGATTACTGCCTTCTGCAGAGGGATGGAGGTGGTGAAATGTAAATGGGTATCTGGGGAATGGAGAAGAGCTCTCAGGGACATTTCTTCTCCAAGGAAAAGTATGATACACATCACTGACACCCATTCTTATTTATCTTAACCACCTTATCTGTTGTAGGACCAGATCTGTTAGTATTTGCTTTTACTTTTGACAGTGCTTGTGTGTCAGATTCAAGGCAGCACTTCATACTGCGAAGTGTCTTCTTCAGGAAACCTGGCGTAAACAATATTCCTTCCACAAACATGACTGGCAACCTATTTGCAACTGCTCAAATGATGTAATTTTTAAAAAAAAGAAAATTTTTATCATACAGGTATGTACAATGACTGTGAACCAAGAATACAAAAGAAAAAAAATGCAGAATGATTTGAACTAAATCATACTGAACTACCAGCATACTAAATTTTCTAAGGATCTTCTCAGGTTTTTGAAATTCTGAACTCAAACCATTGTAACATATTCAAAATGAACAGCAATAAATCTGCAAGATCAGAGTATTTTTATTTAGAACCTTATTTAGCAGACTGTCTTAGAAAATACCTGGTGAAAGTGTAACTTCTTCAATGGGCAACAAAAGATAATTCAGTACTTTGAAACAACCACTGATACTTTCTTCAAAAAGTTAGAGCAGTTCTGCCCCAGGAATTAGAGACTGTTATAAAACTTACATCCACAGTCGAAACAGTGGAAGTACTGACCAGTCCAGCAACCTCTGCCGTGTGGAGAACCACGGTCTCTCCTCTCACAACATTGAATTCATTTGACTTCACTTAGGGTAAATAACAAAGTGGTGCTATTCCATGGGAGAGGCTGATTGTGATTTACAAAAGAACAACATGACACTGTGTACATTTTTTCCCATCTCCTTCACAGAAAAGGAGAGCTGTGCCTCTGTCTGAATATTCCACTTGCTAAAAGATTTTAGTTCTATCTGTCAAAATTTTCCCCAAACAGTGAATGCAGTGGAAGGGAAACCTTGCAGAATTGAGTATGAAGGCTTCCCCAAAACACTGAATGAAACTGGGAAGGGAATTCATGTTGGGGAAATCTACACAATGAAAACTGACAGCTTAGGGACAGGCACTTGATGACTGCAGCATAGGCTGAAGGAAAAAAACACTGAGGTACTGCAATGACTTCTGAAATACCTCTACAGGTAGGAGCACAGAAAACTGAGCTTGACCACCGAACTGCAGTAAAAGCTCCACATTATTTAATAGCGGTAGATAAGGAGGGCAAACAATTAATAAAGCCAAGCTTTGCAGAGACCTGTCTCTTGGGAATAACTAATTTTCACAGTAACATAATGCATGTTCCAGTTTGTGTTAAGATAACAGTTTGTGTTCCAGATTGTATTAAGATATTTCCAAATACTTCATCTCATGGCTGTTTTGGTGTTTAACACGCTGAGAACTACTGCTGGGCTGGAAGCTAAACGGCCTACTTTCAGGACTTGTGGAGACCTTTAAGGTTAAGTTTTGAACTCTTGGGCCTGCTTGAGTAACTGTGGGAGAGGAAGGAACAGAGAACCTGATCACAAGCTTTCCTTCCACAGGAAACCAGACAAAAGATTTATCCCTAAATGTAAAAGCAAAAAAAAAGTCCAAGAACATTTTAAGTGGGCACATACGTTTACAGGAAATGTTACTTCAGACATTTTCAAGCCAGATGTTTTAAATCCTGCAGGTTTTAAATCAGTGAGGGGATGCTCATGTACACCTCATATATAGAGTCATTTAGGGTTTCTAAATACATACAGCAGTCTGACAAGTGGACATGGGGGTTGCTAAAAGGCAAATACCCCAGCGGAGGTAAGACTGATGGCACCTGCTGCCAGATTTTATTTGCAGCTTTAAAACATCAGTCAGGAATGAAAACAACTAGAGACAAGTAAAGGGTCTAGTCCGCGGCACATTTTAAATGATTGAAGCAACGGCATGTATACCATTTTGGGTGTTGCCATTTCCATCAGTAGGGTGTTCTGTTCTTTTTTGTTTTATAACCGACCATGGAATATTTCATTTCATGATTACAGCACCCTAGCCAATCAAACAAAGCTTCGTTAAGTTTTTCAAAACACCCATGAGGGGTCACCTCAGTTTTGAACAGCAGCTATTTAATCTGAACTACTGCAGTTTACTACTGAACTACGGCACTGTATTTTACTGCACTGAACTAACTTACAATAGTAAAAGAAATCAAAGTGAATTGATTCTGGGATAAAGAAAAATTAAGGGCCACTCAAGTAATATTTATTTTTTAAAGACTGGATATGAAAAATGATAAAAGAAAGTTCTTAGAATTCCCCATTTTTCAAGTGGGGGGAAACAACAAATGTGCTGGTAAAACCTGCTGGTAACGCAGCGCAAAGAGACACTGGGTACAAGGGATGTCCAGGTCGCTTCTGTGAGAGCAGCATGACTCCTACTTGGAATAAGAGAAAGACAACGCAGTATGAAAAGATGAGGGATCATGCACTTGGAGACAAAACCCACAAAATCTAGGAACTTCTCTGTTTAGAACTTTGAAAAGAGTTTCAGTGTATTCTTTAAACAGAAAGTGACTGAACTATTAAGGTGATGCAGCAGCAGAATCCCCCCAAGTGAGATCACAGCATGCATCACCCAGAAATACAGAATTTCTGGGCTTTTCTCCATGGACCCAGCAGAAACCTTACTTAGAAATGCAGCACACATACCCAGCTATATATTTTCAAAAATAAGGACTTAAAGCCATACACATACATAGACCCAGAAAAGGATTATCAGAAGAAAACCCAGTGTTTGAGAAAATACAAGAGGAACGTGGCTTACTCAGCCCAAGATGAGAGAGGGTACGATCACGATCTAGGAACAGGAAAAAGAAATATTTCAGGTAAAAGGCAATACAGGTGCAAAGCCTAACAAGCAAGATGTTTAAAGAAGGTTGCTATCTAACGAACCACAGAGTCTCAAAACCAGGCTCAACAGGAGCTGTTGCAGAGAAGGCTTTCAAACTGAAGCTAGACAAAGTTATGACCGTGCTGTGCAGCAGCGTGTAATGGCAGCGACCCAGAAAATCCCTTCCAGATCCATGTCACTCCTCCAAGGAGAAAAATCTGAAGCCAGGCTGGTTTTGTATGTACTTATCATTCAGAAGGAAGGAGGGAAAAAAAAAGATGAAAATCAAAATAATTAATATCATAACATTTTAGATTGTCCTACTCATAGCACAGATGCAAAATACTGGAGGCTTCCATTTGTATGCTGAGCCTTACCTCTATAAAATACTAAATTAATTAAAAGAAATTTGAAGAAAATTTAGAGAGAGACATAACATTTCACAAGCAATTAAACAGATTTTTTTTCTTTTTTAATGTTTGTTGTCTGCAGCCATGTCAATGTCACCCTTGGAGTTTTAACTAAAGGATTATCTTTGCTTTATAGTATCAGGGAATACTTCACAAGAAAATTTTGGGGTTTTTTCTTTTTTTACCCTAATGTAATGTCTTTGATTTTCAGTAACTTAAGCAATAGGAGAGGAACACGCATAATTTCTTGTGCTAATGACTGACTCCAAGTAAGAAATCATGCGCTGCAACTACTTGTTTTCCATGTGCTTGCTCTATAAGGGAAGTTTCCTCTATTTTCCTTGTTTGACAATGAAAGAGGCACTGTTGCTTCCCTCAAGCAAAAAAACTAAAGAAGGATGCATATTCTCAACACACAAGAGACTATCAAAGCACTCGCTCGTCCTTGTTTTTAAGAATATTCTGATTGTAGCATTCTTTTACGTAAAAGAAAAATATGTATTACCACAAAGTTTTGAGATTCTTAATTGCATAATAATGAGCATTTAAAAATGATACAAAATTGTGAAAATGGCTGATAAAAAGTAAAAGCAAATACTTTTGCTTAAGAATGGGGAAACTATTCTTAAAATAAGGTGATTTTTGAAAGAAAGGTTATAGACAATGCTTCTGCGACTGAAGTACAAAGAGCAAAAAGGTTTCTTATTTTCATTAGAATGGAATATACATGAAGTCTTGCTGGTTTTCTGGATAATAAAAATAGCACAGCAATGAGACAACTCAAAGTATTTCAAAATTTGAAGCATTACTCTTCATACAGAATCACAGAATCATATGGTTAGAAGAGACCTTTAAGATCATCAAGTCCAACTGTTCACCCTGCACTGCCAGGGTCCCTAAACCATGTCCCTCAGCACCACATCCACACGGCTTTTAAACACCTCCAGGGATGGGGACTCCACCACCTCCCTGGACAAGCTGTTCCAATGCTTAATGACCCTCTGCGTAAAGAAATTTTTCCTGACATCCAACCAACCTAAATTTCACCTGACACAACTTAAGGCCATTTCTTCTCGTTCTGTCACTCGTAACATGGGAGGAAAGACCGACCCCCAGCTCCCTACAACCTCCTGAGTAACACTGTAAAATCTTCAAATAGTATGATTTTACCTTATCTGTGATTTTTAATGCTATACTAACATGCCTACTAAACAGCTTTACTATGAGTTTTGAAACTGTTCTCATTCCATAGCAATATAACAGCAACAAACGTTGCTGTAACATTCCCAGCTTTGCTTGCTACATTATTTATATTTTCCCTCAAATGGTAGTAAAAAAAAATTAATGCAGATTTTTCACACTGACCCAAACTCTTACAACTGTATTTGGTATCATGCATTCCTAATACCACCCAAGTTTCTATTCTGTCACACAGAATAAGATTTGGACTTCTTTGAAATACTACAAATATTTGTTAGTTTGGGCAAGAGACTTACTTGTACATGCTCACTCTGACCAAAGGAAAGGAAAAAGGACTATTTTTCTGCTTTTCATCAAAGAGTCTTCAGGTAAGTGCAAGATGTTCCCTAAATTCTGGAACACCATGCAGCAACAACTGTGCAGAACCATTTAAAATTATTTCAACAAATCAACGCAGAACCATCTTTTACATTAGCAATATTTCCTTTGAATTTTGCAACAACCTCCAGAGCTTTTCTTTTTAGTCTAAGCATCAGTTTTTCAAAACTGTAATATCAATTGATAAGTTCAGTTGGTGTCCCCCCCCCCTTTTTTTTTAAATCACCTAACTTTTCCAAAAGTCCACAACAGCATATTCACAAGGTAATGGTTTCCCGTCTTCAATAACAAAGCAAAACAAGTAGGCCCTGCATGGTGCCTGCTAAAACCAGGGCTGCTTTAGAGCCAGGAGGCATCATCAACTGAAGTGAGGCACCATGTTATTCGGCTTAAAATGCTGACATTCAGATGAAATTTCCAGAAATTTATCTATTTGTGTCTGTTCAGGTATGCACGCAGTTTTAAACTTCCCTTACATTCTTGCCTTAGGTCAACAGCACACTAAAAAACAGAATTCATATAGCAACTTATATATTCTATTGACACCATGAAATATTTCAACGGTCCCTATGTAGGAAGAGATTTTTAAATCAGAGATTGCCAAGTTGCAAAAAAATAAGCAGCAGAGAAATCTGCTGGAAATACTAGGACCAGTAACTGAAGCCCATTCTATAAATACAGTTAGTGAAATTAATCTTTTCTTCCCCCACCTACCAGAAGATAAGCTATAGAGGCCTAGGATGTGTGCACGTATATCACCTACTGCATTAGGTGACCTTGAAATAACCAGAAAATTTGAGAGTTAAATCTTAACCACTGATTTATGACAGTTCTAGAATGGTCTTTGTTATAACACCCCATGGGGGAAGAGATTAAGAAGGTTACATTCTTTCATAAAAGCGGTAGACACTTTAGTCACTTACTACATTAAAAATGTTATCTCTGTATGCTTAACTGAATAAAATCCCAGCTGGAATATTAAACCTCCACTTAAAACATATTACTTTAACTCAGGCATTCCTATATTTAGTTTTCCCTGGGTACCATCATCACAGAAAGAATAGCAATGTACAATACTAATGGAAGTGACAGGCGTAAAAGTGACATTTAACTTTTGAACAACTTTTCCCTTCAACAGAAAAGAGGTAGATAACTGGATTTTCTGTATACTCTTGCTGACATGCATGCCATTGTGAAACTACACTTTTGTACCATTCAGATATAGCAGCTGTATCTGAGGACCTTGGAAATTCTCTGCTACACAGAAACATCTGAAATCCTTTGCTCCGAAGGGCAAGAAATCTCTCACCTTCTCACATAACTAAAAGAAAAATTAGCAACTAAAAAGAACCTCCTGTTTTGGAAACGAGCAAGGCTGAACAGTACAGAAACTCCTGGTGTCAGACAACAGCAAATGTTTGCCTAAGTCATTCACCAACAGGTAAGGACAGATACACCTAGCACACAGGCTTCTAAGGTCATTAACAGAAACTAACAGTTTTCATTTTAGTTTTATTTTTATTCTGCTCCTACAGTTGTGAACAGCTTTGCTTTTAAAAAAATTAATAAAAGTCTTCTCTGTTGCCTTAAATTCAGTGGACCACCATTTCCAGACAGGAATGAAGTAGGACACTTTACAAAGGCTACAAAATCCATAAATTTATGCATTTTCCTTTTCCTTATGGTTCCTTAAAAGTGAGGGCAACAGAAAAAAAATATCCTCCTACATTATTCATAGATATTTCCAACAAAGGGCCCCTATAGACAGCTTCTTAGTCAACAGCCAAAACACCTAGCTAAAAATCAACTGGTGATGTGGGTCAGAACCAAAAAGGCAAGTGCACCAGGGAGACATTTGAAGTCTGACATCTGGCTCTTTCATGAGCAATCTAGAAGAGTAAAGAGCTAGTCCCTGCCAAGTATTTGGAAGAATATTTTTTTTTCCTAGCTTGTTATGAGGAATACATTAAAGATTTAGAGGTCAAGCTGTACCTTGATCAGTGAAGCAGCAGAGGCAGAGAGTACACAATGCAAGTTTTGAAGAACCTTTAGTCACTTATGTACAAGAAAAAAGCCAAATCAAGAGCACTGAAAACGTGGTCAGGTTAAAATGAGAACAGGGCTGTCTGTTTAGCAAACCTAGGATATAAGAAATAATTCCCACAATTCAGTTGACATTTCCCAAAATCTAGAATGATTATGTTTTTCAACCACAAGTTTTCGGGTACAATGTCCTTCAATACCCTGTTTTCAAGCCATCAATCCCACTACCGATATTAAATATATGGTCCACTTCTGCAGCCATATTTCTTTTTTTCAGGCATTACCATGCCCTTTCAAATTGTCCCACATTAGCCCTTACTGACACTCAGCTAACTTCTACACTATTCAGTAGGCTGGCAGGCGCGCAGCAGCAGATAGGCATTTAGGAAACAATGCCATGGATGGAGTCCTAATAGCACAACGCAGCTCCCGTTCTCCTGGCTCTGCAGGAATACCAGCAGCACAGAGCAGTAAAAGCCTATTTTTAGCTATAAAGCAAGCCAACATGTCTAAATACACAAAGGGAGCAGACCTACAAAACAGCACGCCGTCATTTTTGTGAAATCATTCTTCAGAGGAGGAAAAAAGCTTTAATCCATTTTTCTTACTTGCAAAGTCACAGTTTGGAGTCAACCTATAAACTAATAAACCCTACCCAGTTGATGTGTCCAAACGACCCAGCACACAGCACCTACGCTTGTAAGCAAGCAAGCTGAAAGGCTGTACTCCGATAAAATAAGGCAATATTTATAGATCGAGTGAAAGAAATCACAGGTTAAGGAATTTAGACCACCAGGTTACTGTCTGGGTTTCCAATGTGGTTCCTGACTGTCCATATACCTCTGAAGACCAGGTAATTGCAGTTACCAAGAGGACACAGTACTGCTGCCAAACATTGGCACTTGGTCACCAGCCAATTCTGAGACAGGTGAAATAAGTATCTACAGGCAGGAAGTTACATGTGCCACAAGAGCTGTATCTTACTATTGCCATAGCACTTCCCCATTTATTAACAGATACCAAACGCAGCTATAATGTAACACCTCGCACTTCTTTGCATCTAACTCACAAGCCTGCTTTTCCTCTGTTTTGAAAAGCAACTGGCTCTTGAATCAAGTCAAGAAGCCAAGGCTGAAAGAGAAACCTGATGATAAACCAGTGTTCATATTCCCAGTCCAAAGCAGAAGCATCAGCTCCATTACAAGCAGCAAGTGCCATGAAGGTATGCAAACATTTGAGCGTAAAGTCACAACCACCTTCGCATTCAAAGAAAAAATCTTGGCATTTTGTTGAATTGTTGAAAGCTTTCTGTTGTCGTTTACTGTAGTCACTAAACTCGAATTCAGAAGACAAGTAAAGAAAAATCAGAAAGCCCCTCTGAACTAAAAGAGGGACACTCACACTCATCCACCACCCATCACAGGGGCCACAGAACACAGGAACTACTGAAATTTGTAACAGACCAGATTATTTTATACCTTTTTGATTATTTGATACAGCACTCCAGACAGGGTTTTGTAGGAATAGCATATTACAGGAGACGTAAACTTGACTGCCCATAAGACCCGATTCAGGAGAGGCTAGGAAACTAGCCAGTCCAAGCTGTGAGATTTAGCAGGCTACTCCCCAGTTAGGAAAAATCTTCTTTCGCTTTTGATGAAAAGGGACTCACAAAAAGACTGATGCCCGTATTTTTAGCTTTTTAACCAGCCTGAGGTTTAGGCCAAGCAAAGAATGCCAGGTTAGCTAAATACCATGAAGCTGGTTCACAGTAGCAAGCTTCACATCTGCAGTCAGTGCAACCCAAAAAGACAGATGAAGCCTTTTGGCCAAAGGCTGCACCCACATTCTTGCATATTACCATACCGCACTAGTCTACCAACAAGTGCAAATTATAAACACCTTCACAAAACTTGATTCTATCTTCCCGTTATTTCACTAAATGCAATTGCTTGTGATCCTTTACCTTTTCCAAGAAATAAAGTTAGGCAATAGCTCACTTTCACTCCTAAGTCTCAGATGTACTAGGGTCTAAGTAGCACCTGATCCAAATATTGATGCTAGGTTAATATAAAGCTATTCATCTTCAACATCACCCACATAAAAGCATTGCAATCTGCTGCCCTTCACCTGCCCTTCTAGTATTTCCATACAAACACAGTTTTAGGAAGGCGTAACAAACACTCCTATAAATTTCAGCTCCTGGGCATAGGATCAGGTTTCACAAGCAACACAGAGTGGAGACCCCTTCAGAAAATTTATTCTTCCTGTGGTTCTCAGCTGAATACTCACTATCGCAAAAAGAACAGCAAAAAAGACTACTGGCAGGCTGACAAAATTGGAATAACCACCAAGCATCCAGTAGTGGGATGCCTTATGAGTGCCAGATACATTTCAGTAACAGATTGACAGGTCAAGCATGCCGAAGTTACAATCCTAAGAACCTTACAGACCTGCAGGGGTCATCCCGTGCCTGTCTTGCACTACAGCTACCAGACTTCTAAATGCAATACTGAAAGTTTACTGTGGCAGTTAGGAGGTTCTTTGGTCAACTGTAAATCTTGAGACATTAATACTTAATTTTTTTCAAATTCTTAATGTTAACTCTACTTATCACGTAGAGTCTTCACTCAGCAGTACCTCTCATCCCTTGGCAAGAAAGAGCACTGGAAACACTGCCTCAGTATTACCCTCACCTGCGTGAAATACTTTTCTTCTTAGTAGTATTATTTCTGTTATTTTTTTTAATTTAGAGAATTCTAACAAGAATACATCAATAACTGTAAGTGAAAAAAGTTAATAGTCTGGGTATGCATTTGCTGTTGCAACTCAGGTAACAAAAATCAAAATCAGACTTTAATAAAATAATCCTAAGATCCTGAATATCTTGCATTTATTTCAGTCAGACCAAAATCTTTAGACATTTGGCTTTCTGGTTGCTTGGGTGTTGTTTTGGTTTGGTTGGTTTAGTGGTTGGATATCAGCAGCTCTCAATTTCAGCTGGATTTTCAGCATGCCTGAAGATCAGGCAGAAATGCCTACAACTCAGTAAAGATACATAGTACCAGCCTGTTAGTCTCAAAATAGCATTTTGGAAGAAGCTGACTTCCCTTTTCAGGATCACAAGTGTATTGTGACTATAAAAGACACATTTCAGCGTGCACCATTGCAAATACTACTCTG
>NW_010389986.1:0-286 GCF_000710305.1 Buceros rhinoceros silvestris | reverse complement strand
TTAGCAAATCCTCCTCGGCACCCCCGCCACTAGATTCGGCCGCTTTGGAAGGTAAACTAGACCCAGCAATATTGATTACATTAGCTTCCCAATTCTCATTGTGATGCCTGAGCTTTTCCTACTTCGTGAACTTGCTAAACAAATGCACGACTGTGATATCTCAAAAAATTTCAGCTACTTCTTAAATAGGTAGCGTAAGCAGTTTTGTGTGCGCACACACACACAATATACACGTGTGTACAACACAGATGGTGGCTTTTTTGGTGTGCTTTCTCCCTCCCTGCAT
>NW_010389985.1:7310-16460 GCF_000710305.1 Buceros rhinoceros silvestris | reverse complement strand
CCCCACCCCACCCGCCTCATCTGGGCGGCAGCCACACAGCAGGGACTTTGTTTGTTAAGTGGGGATGTGGATAAACAGGAGAGAACATATATTTATCTGTATATACTTATCTGTGTATTTATGACATCTCCTCTCTCTTTCTTTTCTACCATCAGTCCTGTTTAAATTTAAATGGTTGATTTATGGTTTTTTATGGTATTGAGCATTAAACCAATTTTGTTCCATACCTTTAATTTAAAACCTGTGTTTCATTGGTTCTTTTTTCCTAAAAGTCCAGACAAGTCCAGACAAACCCAATTGAATCACTTTAAAACTCTCTTGTGTAGCTTTCGGGTGAATTCACATTCTCCCTGAGGCTACAGATGTTGCAAACCTTTCAGGATTCCTTATCTTTCTAATTTCAAACTGCGACAGTTGAATTACTTAGATTTCGTTAATTATTTCTCTTATTTGGGACCACTATTAGGATAGATACATAGATACATAGATGGTAGATAGGTTAACATATTTATCTATATAGATATGTGAACATCTTCTTAACCTCTAAGTGGAATTATGCGCTTGGAACATTCAAAAATCATTGTAAATCCTATGCATTTTTTGAATGTAAATTGATGTAAAAATCTATATATTCTCTTTTTATTTTAGACTATAGCTTGAAACAGAACACTGTACTAAGAGACCTGTGTGAACTCCAGGCAGGCAGGTTTGTCCACAGAATAGAGCATAACATAAAAATGATTGATAGCCTGGGTCCTTAACAGAGAATAGCTATATTGTCATGATGACTGCACAGCTACTAAGCCTTGCTCTCGACACAGTGGTGCAGTATCACGGTGACATAGGTGCTATAGGTACTTCATGTTCTGAAATTAGTTCCAGCAGTGCTTGATGCAGACACACTTTATTTCAACTAGACCTATCCTTTTTCCCATTTTTTAAATGTCCATATTCTACCATCTCACAGTATTGGTAACATTGATAATGTAAGCTGTAGAAAGAAAAAACATAATCACGCGATGACTTGCGAATACTGTATCAATGATTCATACAGCAGTAACTTCATTTACAGTTTGTGACATTAGAATTCCTTTTCATAGTGATGAGTCATAGAATCAGAATAATATTCATCATTTGACTGAATAAATCATGAATGAAGATTAGGCTAAGGATGACGCTTACATACATTGTCTTTCTCCACGTGGTGACAAAGAAATGCAGAATAATTTATAGTCAATATAATGATGAATAAATGTTTCTACAAATTTCGCCTTCAACTTGTAACCCTTTCCTAGATAAAAATGTAATTAAAAATTAAGAAAGCCTTGTCCATATGAGGGCTGTAGCATGAGTCATAATTGCTATAATGGCCCATTAAAATAATGAAAAACTTTGAAGTAGCACTTCTAGATCAATATTAATAGTTGAGATTTTTTCACTATGCTACAGGTCAAATTCATGCTTCAGTAATGTCCTTATGTGGCTTCTAGTAGAGGTTTTGCAATCAGCCCAATAGGAGAAGGAAAACAGTTGCCTTTTAAGTCAGTGTCACCACTTCCAACTCATTTGGATATTCAACAATGTAGACTAAAAGGATTCCTAGATTCGTTTTTTTAACTGTAGCTCATTCCTATACAGTTCTATAGAAAACTGCTGAAAATAGCAGGTGACAGTTATGTTACTGCTGATACTCCTTATGCTTTTACATTTTGTTTTACTGTCTTTTCCCTTACAGAAGCTCATACAGAACTTTAGATCTTCAATAAGAGTGTGTGATCTTACCCGTACAATGAAAAACCAGTACAGTTATGAAATTAGTTGGCACTCTTCTATTCATATTTTACCAGTATTGTATCCAAAGCTAGTGTCTTGTTGCATTTGTTACTAGCTGTTACTATAAGCCCTGAAACTGCTTGTAAATTATATCAATCTTGAAAATTTCATAATTTACAAGTGACCAAGCAGATAAATAAACTCTCCCATTTTCATGGAGATTATAAAGAGATTGAGCCACCTTTCCATATATTACATTATACTTATATCAAGCAGAGTATAAATGAGAAATATTTTGAAATGTGAAATAAGTAGCAAAACCGTAGAGTCAGTATTTCTATATGTAGAAACCGTGAGGAAAAGTAGTTCTTAAAACAAGAATTTGTTCCTAAATTCTTCAGTGACAGAAATGAACAGAGATAGTTACTTATGATGACCAAAGGTTTGGCTATTACAACATTCTTTTCAGGTAAGAAGATATAAATATTCAATTTTCCAAATAGAAGTTCTGCCAAACTAACAATTTTTCAGAGGGAGGAACTAAATAATTACTTCTGCAGCTGGAATGTTCTGTGCCATGTTTCCAGCAAAGGCATCTTTAATCCAGCTGTTCAAGATCGTTGGAAATAAGAATTAATAATAGAAATACCTCTAGAATCGTCGAAAGATATTTTGCTTACAGAATGTAATAAAATCTCAGTTAAATCAATAAACTGGTTGCAGAATGTGTCAAGAGTTACACTCATGTACAACAACAAAACAAAATAGCTAATGTTGAGCAAAGCGTTTAATTGGCATCCCTCTTGTGAGCTCTGAAAAGATACAGGTTCTACAGGGAAAGCATCTTTCTGAATGGGAACACAGGGGGAAATGGAAGGCTAGTCACACTTTAAATCTTTCAGTTATATTTTGACTTCATTTCAAACTAAAACCTACAATTGTAAAGATGAATGTAAAGGCTAAAATAATTTTTAGTGTTGTTAGCTATTCTTATATTACTCAGACAAAACATTCCTTTAAATCAATATATTTTGTTTAAGAAGCTTAATGAACAAAAGATAAGGATCCTAGAATTTAGGCCTTCAGATCTAATATAGTTTAGTTGACAAAAATGTCCTATATTACACATTTCTGCTTTTACTTTTTTCCTGTGCCTAGTATAGTTTAATATTATATTGCTTCTCACAAAAAAGAGCAGAAATATTTTAATAGCTGAATTTCATTATATATAATTCACAAATGTTACTTACTTAATAGTAATCTGTGCATATTCCAGCACATCTACATTTTGAGTTTCTGTCTAAATTTCATACTTGAAGAGTTACATCTGCAGCTTCTATGGGAAGATTGAATCTCTTTTCATTAAAGTAGATTTCCGCTGGATTAACCTTCCACTTTCAAAATATACCATTTAATCAGTGCTGCTATTTTCTTGTAATGGAAAAGAGCAAAGCCTGACTGTTGGCTTTGTATAAGCGTACTGTAGAAACAATAAAGTTTTCTGCTCACACTGCAAAATCATGCAGCCATGAAGAAAAATACTGTAGTATCAAAGACTATATAATTATGAAGGAGTGATACTAATTTTTCAGTTGACTATATTTGAAATGGAGCAAAGACAAAGTATTTCTCGTGTATTTCACAGATGTATTTTACAGAATGTAAAACTTCAGCTATTTTACAGAATGTAAACTTTTTTAAATGACTGTAAACCAGTCTTCCTTAAGTTGCTGTATTTCTGAAAACATGCTTAATGTTAGATTGAGTATCACAGGTTAAAAATAAAATCTCTGCCTGGATTCATACATCTCTTTGTTAGCAAATGAGCCAAGTAGCAATGTTAACTTTACCTCAGATGCTGCAAAACGTACATTAAACTTTATTGATGCAAGCAAAGCGAACCTGTACTCATAAGTCTTCATTAGTTACAAACTAAGAGCTAGGTAATAAAACATAAACTAATTCTTATTTTTAGAGTGTGTTTTTCCAAGCTGCCATTTTCATACAGTTCATGCTTTTAAATTCAAGAGCCTGAACAATTAAATACTTCTCTTGACTTTTAACAAATCGTTCATACAAGCAAGTTTTTTAGAAATTAAATCTAATTTTGAAATATGAACTGGAAAGAGGAGTAAGAATACAAAAAGTAGATTGTAATGGGAACAACTTGCAACAGCAAGCTTTATGAGGAAAAAAATTGCAATTTTTATTTCAGTACCATTCTAATAACTTAAGAAGTTTTCAAAAAATACAGATTTAAAAATAATGATTTCCCAAATTAACCAGTGTCATAAGGTTCACAGATAGGGTCAGATGCTTTCAGAAGATTTTTAAAAGTGTTGTTTTTTTAAACATAGATTGGTTTGAATCAATACAAATGACTGAAAAATAGGTATAAGCTATTACTAAGCCAGATGCAAATGACCTTATTACTCTTATAATGATGTTAAAATATCTTTATGATCTCAGATACCATGTGATCTTTAATGTAATTATCCTTGGAAAAATCCTGTCAAGCAGGAAATTACTATTGACTTTAATTCAGAGCTTGAGAACTGAAGCCCAAAAAGCTTAAAAGTATGCCTATGTGGTTATATATATAGCTGACCAAACTCAGGCACTGAATGCTAACATATAAAATATGGGGTCTAATAATATATAGTTGAGTATGATAGGCCTTTCTGCTGGGTCACAGATATACTGTTTCTCAGCTGAGAAGCTGTATCTAACGGAGGAAGAAGACTAAATTGCTGCTAAGCACTGACTGTGTGATCTCACTTTATTCATCCTAGCGCTAATTCCACTGGATGGGCACTAATCATTTGTGGAAATTCTCCTAAAATACAAAAAGCATGACTGTATTTGAACAAGTATTGATCTCGTTTTTTACCAACCCCAGATAAAGACTGTAATCACTGATGTGTCTGCCTGTCACGTGGATGAACAGTGTAACATTTATTGTGCGTTTTGCAACTGGAATTAGTAGGATCTGATTCTCAACAGGCAATAGAGTAACTTCTTGCAACTCAAAGGGATTAGGTGGGTCTGCAAACAATAACTAACCTGTTATTTATTTCTGTATTTACGTCTTTATTTGTTATTGAAGTAAAAAAATTCAGCTTTGATCTGAGAAACAACAAGTTTGCCTCTCTGTGAGAACTGCTGTGCAAACTGCCACACCATGCACTTGCCACTACACCTCACCCTGTTTGCCTGCCCTGTTCACAGCTGTCCTGGTTGCTGGCACTCCCCAGGGGTTTCTTTAGATAGGGGACTCTTGGCTGCAGTTGCTCCTGGCCTCGCCCAGGTTACGTCAGCCACTGTTGCATGAGCTATGAGATCTCAGTGGGTCCCTCAGCTCCTGTAGTGGTGCAAATCCACCTCCACCCACTCACAGGCCACTGGATACAGGGTGCAACTCCCCACTCTGGACCACACAATTACCTCCTGCAGTGGACCAGAGTGATGAGGTGCTCCCTCGGCACCGCTGGATCCTACCCCTTGTAGCAGGTACAGACACCCTGACCAGATGCTTGCACAAAGGCTGGAGCCTGCACAAGCACCTGATAAAAATCAGGTTGATGTCACAGGGCTTTTTGGTGCCTCAGAATCTAAGACCTTAGCTGGCCTCCTCTCTGTGCTTACCTCCAACTAATTTAAATGACCACAGCTCACACTCAACTAGGGTATAAAAGGACCCCTGCTGGAGATCCAATTTAAGTTGGTCCTTTTTTGAGAAGCAGGATTCTGCAGTCAGGGAATCTTCCCTCAGGCTGGGACATCATCAAGAGATACTTCCCAGGATTAAGTGAGCCCTCTTCAACCTCTCCCTTTGGTCAGTGACCCTTTGGTTTGGGTACCCTTGAGTAGGAGATTTTCCCTTCTATGCATGAGTGTGTACACAGTGTGGTTCATCTTCCTTAAAGAGTATTCCTTAGAGTTTAGGAATTTGTTGTGTAGTGATATATTCCCTACTGACATGAGAACTTGTAATTAATTTTGGTCAGTCGTAGTGCTGGGCAACTTTGATTGCAATAAATCCACAAATTTTTGATAGCTGCTGCTGTCTGTTTTGTAGGTGCTTCCACAACACTCCTCTCCCTGTCATTCTGGACCTTCTTGCGACCCAGTACACTTGTACTTGATTGTGGCCCAAAGCGGGGCTGCTAGGACTCCAGGATCCAGCAAGTTCTGGACATGCGCAGACCTAAACATTCCATCACTCAAGCTAGGCCAAACTGGAAAAATACCTGACCAAAATCAAACATCTCAGACCCCATAAAGAGCAATTCAAAATGAGATCATTTGAGATCTCCTGGACTGCACTGAACTGCATCCAGCATCTCCCCCAAGCTGCAACACCTCTCAGGATCTTCTGAGTCTGATGAAAGACCTGGGAGGGAATCACAAGTCACCAGCTGAGTAATGCTGATGTACTGTATTTACTCTAAACTCAAAGAGGGAAATTTTGACTATAGGCTACCCTCCTCCCATCTTACTACTAGGTGTTTTGCTCTATGCAATTGAGAGTGGGCACTAGATCCAAATATTTCTCTCATCTCTCTACCTGTTTGGGTGTTTTACTTTGCTCCTGATCCAAGTATTTGTTTGTTTGTATGTGTGTCTGTTTGTCTTGTGTTTGTTTCTATATATTTTGATTTAAGGTACCTTGTAGTAAGTTAGTGTGAATCTTGTCATTCTCAAATCCATAATCAAGTCGCTGTTTTACTTTGTTAAATCACTTGCTAGCTCTTAAATTCAGTAATCATTAAGTGCTGTTAATCCAACTTTTAATTTACCTTATACTAGTAATAAAGTTTGAACTGTTGTCAAATCAAACTGCGTTAAACGTATTCATCCATGACAGCTCCTGTCAAATGCTTCCCTGTTTTGGGAAATGCACCTGTGTAACAGGCTGGAGTGCTTGGCTGCAGATCATGGTGCTACTGGAACTGCTTGCCTCAGCATGTCACATCTTCTAATGTGCCAGAACAGTTGCTCCAGCTGCTGCCTTTTTCTACATCACTGTGATTACTCTGACTCTATCAATCCCGCACCAGTGAGAAATAAAGTAGAAAGCGTCTCTATCTCCATTTTGGAATCTCTGGTACTGTGCTAAGAAGAATGCAAGATTCCTAGGGCTGCAGTCAAATATCTACCCAAATAGAGAACAGCTCTGGATTCTGCTTTATTCGCTTGACTGCTTACTTATTTTTCACTTACAAGTTACCAAATCAAATACATAAAAGGTACTGAGAGAATTGCCTTGAAATGTTGCTTAGGTATACCCTTTTTTTTTTTTTTTTGCACGTGTACACAAAATGGTTCATATTAAGTTCTTTGGGCATTCTGTCATATACTGTCACAGTATAGTGATAATATTCACCATTGTCATTTAGAAACTGTTTTTACCTTCCTGACAGTCTATACTACATTACCTCAGTGTGATTTCGTCTAACCTGTTTATTCTTTTGCACAGAAGTATATCCAAAGTATATTTTAAACTGTTAACACTACTATTGATTTCACATTGATATGACTTGTTCAGTCTTTTATTGTGAAGCAATAACATCCATACTGCATTTATAAGTGTTATCAAATCAATAGTGAAATATTTAATGCAATTAGAAGTGTTTTGGAGCTATGGATGAAGACACTCCTTTTCATCATTTCATTTTATGCCTCTCAACTAACAGCTGCATAACCTGCTAACACAGCTCACCCAGGAGTTACGTAAAAACACTTTACTTAGACCTTAGAGTGTGAAGCCCTGAAGCTCCACAGAACAGAAACTGCATTATTGTTCTCTTCTTACAGGCATTTTAAAGGACTCCTGTGTACTTAAGCCTGTCACTTGCAAAACATTTTCCACGATCACTTTTTTAAAATGTCTCTTGAGTTGTCACCAAAGTGTAAAGTTTCAAAGTATTTAGTACAATTAATGCAAACTACTGTAAAACAAATAGAATGAAACAGAAATTTTCTGTGTCAGCAAGACTGTGTGCAAAGGTGCTTTACTATGTCAGTAAACAGTGCAGAAAGAGAGATTATGTGCAAGAGAGGAAAACTATTGTAAATAAAATAAGGAATTTAAACACATACCTAGAAAGGCTAATTTTATCTGAATTGTGAAATGGAATATTTTCATGTCCACTGTCATGAGATGGTGAGAGGGAAAATGATACAGTCTTGATAACAAAAGTAAAGGACTGACTTATTATGTGCTTTGTCTTACAGAATATTAAAAAAAACCACTTAACAAGACAAGATCCTCATTTATGTGAACATGTTTGTCTGATAATCAGATATTTCAAGTGAGTTACAAAACTGTTTGCAGTGAGTTTTATTAAGTGACCTGCTGTTGCAAAATGTCACAAAGTTTTAATAAGTTGCTTATGGCATCTAAAATAGTTTTTAAAATGTAGCTTTTCTTTAGAAATCTCGCTACATTTATAGCACATTAGGAACATTTTTAAAATGCTTTATGCCTGAATTAATTCCTTTCTTAGTTTTCATTGACAACCTATCTTTAAAAATGTCTACCTACATAAAACTTGGTGGAGAAATAGATTACGAGGTCTGATGCAATGAATATCCTAATACAGGATTTTTGGTTGTCTTTATTATAAAATAATTAGTGTGAAAGGTAGCATATAATGAAATATACATGAATGTGCATAGATAAGCAAAAATTAGCTTTTACACTAGGACTGGGATTGAGCTCCACACTCTATACATCTAGACAGAACTGGGCATTTAAGCAGGTACATGCTGAAGAGTTACCGTATTTGATAGAGACACAGTCAGCACAGCCAATAGGGCTCAGCTTAGAGAGCTAAAAACTGGCCTGGGTACCATTTGAGTCTTTGCAAGATATCCAGAGTATTTACATGGAGCTGAAAGATGTGACACAGGATCTACTGAGTACCTTTATCCTTCCAAACTAGGAGCTGGATGCCTGGGGATGCTACAGGGCGTCTCAGATTGCACTGAACAACTTTATGGACAACAAAGACAAGATCCGCTAAGAGCACTGACTATGTTCTCATTGTGTATGATAAAAGCTACTTAGCAAATGTAGATACCTAAAATTAGATGTCTGTAACGTGACACTTGATGGCAAATTTAGAGTTAAAAAGCCCTATTAGATCATTCCTAGAATATGATGGAAGTTCAGCTCTCGGGTAAATCCTTGTATTTTGGTGCCTGAATTTGATTTCTATAATATGGAGATGAATCTCGCCTTTAAACCTAAATGTATCAACTTGGAGGCATTTCTAGACAGAGGAAATAACTTAGATGAGCTGTGTTGTAGAAACTATTACTTCTGTTCATCTCCTATAAAGAAGCCTACCAGACCAACTCAAATGTCACTCT
>NW_010389985.1:0-7234 GCF_000710305.1 Buceros rhinoceros silvestris | reverse complement strand
CACTACAAACTCAAATGTAACTATGTGGAAGACATATACAGTTAGTTCTTATCCTATAGTTCGTTTTAGACGACCAAGAATGGATGGCTGGTGGAAATTGATCTATTCCATATTTTGCCATTGACTCTGGCTACAAACCAGAAGGGTAGAGGTAGTCTTAAAATCCTGTGAAACCCTTGTCAGTGTTCCCTGAGTGTTTAGAGATCTCAGGATACTGCAAGTGGCACTAGATGTCCATATTTATGCAACTGGACTGTTCCTATAATCACAATGAGTACATTTAAATAAAAGTTAAATTTAATTATTTCAGGAGTATTTTTTTTTATCTATGTTTGTTTAGAATTTTAGGTATACTTTCTACTGCTCGGTATTCTGTACAAATATTGTACCTAATATTGAATGTGTACCAAATGTTGTACCTAATATCCATTCCCAGGTAGAGACCTTTCTGCACTCAAAGAAGACAAGAAAGTCACTGTGATGCAGCTGTTACTTAGAGCTGCATCTCCTAGAAAAAAGAAGAACACATACTACATGTTCCTGTGGATTTTGATTAATTTACATCCTGCTGTTCACCTCTTCAGTTGTTTAAATCATTAAAGCATTAGCTGCCTATCCTGCTCTGCAAGGAAACACAATTAGAACCTAATTTGACATGAAAAAGGGATTTTTTTTCAAGGTGGTATCAGTGTTGTTTGATGTTTCTTGCATTTCTTTCCTTTCTTGATACATGATAGATATCAGATAATTTGTTCTCTGTGAGCAACAAAATTCCTTTACACTGATTTTGAATCTACCTCGTTTCATCTTCTACACTAGTTTCCCATTGTTATCAGATAACACATAAAATATTGTGTCACTTTCTGTGTCCTGGATTAAGCTAGGACAGAACTAATTCTGTTCAGTGACTTTACTTTCCAACTCAGTCTCTTCTAACTAACTGCACTGTCTGAAGTTCACAGCATATTTTCACAGACAGTGTCTCTTCTAGAAGGGGTAACGCTTGATGTTTGCAGTTACTGCCAGGGGTTGGGGTGCAGAAAGGCACCTGCTGATACTTGCTCCTGTGCAGCCCAAGGTCACTGCTAAATCCTGTGTGCCACGGTGGGGGTGCAGTGAGTGAGAGGCTGCACCTGTGGGCAGGAGCAGACAGGACAGGTGACCCTACACTGACCAACAAAGTGTTCCACCCCATATATGTCATATTGGTATAAAGCTGAAGGATCACAAGGGTCAAGCTCTCTTGCCTCTTCTTCAACGGCCAGTGACTGAGGAGGACTCTGTCCATTCTCCCTTTAATCCCAGGCCGTGCATTCCTGAATTAAGTTCTGGCATCCAGCTCCTGCATCCGGTTCCTGCCTGCTGCAGAGTCCAGTGCCTGCCCACAGCATCAGTGGTGATGGTGACATGAATGCCATCAAAGGGGTTGGGTTTGTATTTTATATATTCCATTTTATTGTTATTACTTTCATTTAAGCAGTTTTAGTTTTCCCATCTATAAGTATCTCTCCCTTATTCCCTTTCTCTTCCCCTTTGGGAAGGTAGAGGGGTTAATAGAGAGCATCTGACATTTGTCTAGTGGCTGCCCCAGCCTTAACCCATGACTTACATGATATATTTCAGAAGCACTGCATATGCATTAGAAATGCACGCAGGATATTTTACTTCTTACACATTCAGAAATCATTTACCTTAAAATTCATGTTAAATCTTGGCATAAATAAAGGTTACTTTTCACAAAAATAATATGGATTATTTTCTTTTCTAATGTGTTTAAACAGCATTTATTACACACCAAGAGAAGTACACTGCCAGGTGCTTGGGGGGAATACTTCTGGTCATCTCAAAAATTAGGTCTTAGAGGTGTGGGCAAGGAAACCGCTATAGAGAGAGTGAATGATCAACTCAGATCTCCATGATATTTAAAACATCAAATAGTGACGAATTATGTTACCAGGCACCCAATGTGTGACTTAATTTTCACCAAATACAGGGATCACTAACAGAACACTTACTGGAAATAAGCAAAGATGTGAGATTTGATCCAATTATAGGTGCTACCAGTGGGGAATCCAGGGTCTTAAGCTTCTTCTCAAGTGCTGATTTCTGTGTTACAAGGTCAGTTTTTTCTCAGCTCCTTGCATGACAACTATTCACTGTGTTGTTTTAGAGCTTTGAATAACAACGCCTCCCATTACTATGTAAAGCCCATTTGTGACTTGTGAAGTGCTGCAAAAGTTGTTTAGAAATCTTTGTGTAAAATGGAGCAGAGAGGAGAGGAAGAAGGAAAGAGGAGAAACAGAAATACAAGACAAGAGAAAAGAAGGAAGGGCGATTAATGGCATAGACCTAATGTTTTCAGTGGGATGATTTTAAAGCTCTTCTCTACTTAATTCAGAATAGAAATTCAATTTGTATTGTATATCATACACCACACCCTACAAAACATCCAGAAGTTGCTTTCCTCCAGGTATTCTAGGAGAAGGTACGTTTCTTGTATTCTGTTTCAACAACTTAATTATGAATTGAACTGGAAAGAGACAGACATTACAGGAAGAACTCAGCCCTCTTCCTTTTATCTTACTCCAATTTAGGCAAAATGTGTTCTCTTAACTTATCTATTATCCATGGCTTCCTGATCTTTGATACATATAATATTTTTCATTCTTGCTAGGCAAAGTTCTCTAGGCACCTAATCAAAGTTTCCTAGACATGCTCATAAACATTCCTTTTTAAGTCAGTGGATGAATAAGAGCAACTTTGATTCAGAGATTAGCCAGAAGAGACAAAATTCTGCTTTAATTCCTGGAAAAACTAATCCATTAGATATGCTTAAACCATCCCTTAAATAAATGATAGTATTAAATTCAGTGCATGAAACTGTCAAGCGCTTAGAAGTTGCTGAAGAGTTTAAGTACTCCCTACATATGAAACAGAACTGTTACAGTTTCTTTTCCTTACATAGACATTTCACAGAATCACTTTGGTTAGAAGAAACCTTTAAGATCATTGAGTCTAACCATTCACGCTGCACTGCCAGTGTCCATAAACCATGTCTGCCAGCGGCATATCTGAGCACATCTCAGCAGCACACATTTATTAAATACTTGCGGGGATGGCGACTCTACCATTTCCCTGGGTAGCCTTTTCCAGTGTTTCACAATCTTATAAATAAAGATATTTTTCCTAATATCCAACCTAAATCTCCCCTGGAGCAATTCCTCTAGTGCAATTCCTAGAGAACAATTCCTCTAGTCTTGTCGCTTGTTACATGAAAGAAGAGACCGACCCCCATCTCACTACAACCTCCTTTCAGGTAGTTGTAGAGAGTGACGAAGTCACCACTGACTCTCATTTTCTCCAGAATAAACAATAATAAAAATTCCCTCAGCTGCTCCTTGTAAGACCTGTACTTTTTTCACCAGCTTCGTTGCCCTTCTCTGGACATACTCCAACACCTCAATGTCCTTCTTGTAGTGAGAAGTCCAAAACTGCACACAGGACTCAAGGTGTGGCCTCACCAGTGCAGAGTACAGGGGGACAATCACTACCCTCCTCCTGCTGACCACACTATTGTTGATATAAGCCAGGATGCCATTGGCCTTCTTGGCCATCTGGGCACACTGCTGGCTCACATTCGGATGGCTGTTGACCAGCACCCCCAGGTCCTTTTCTGCTGGGCAGCTTTCCAGCCACTCTTCCCCAAGCCTGTAACATTGCAGGGGTTCTCGTGCAGGACCCAGCACTCAACCTTGTTGATCATTGGCCTTTGCCTGTCAATCCAGCCTGCCCAGATCCCTCTACAGAGCCTCCTGACCTTCAAGGAGATTGACACACTCACCCAGCTTGGTGTCATCTGCAAACTTACTGAGAGTACACTCAATCCTCTCATCCAGATCATTGATAAAGATGTTAAAGAGGACAGGCCCCAACATGGAGCCCTGAGGAACACCACTTGTGACCGGGTCATCTGCAAACTTACGGAGAGTACACTCAATCCTCTCATCCAGATCATTGATAAAGATGTTAAAGAGGACAGGCCCCAACATGGAGCCCTGAGGAACACCACTTGTGACCATACACAAACTGGATTGAACGTCATTCACCGCAATTTCTGGGCTCAGTCATCCAGCCAGGTTTTAATCCAGTGAAGATTACACTCATCCAAGCCATAGGCAGACAGTTTCTCCAGGAGAATGCTATGGGAAACAGTGTCAAAGACCTTACTGAAGTCCAAGAAGACAACATTCACAGTTCTTCTCTCATCCACTAAATGAGTCACCTTGTCACAGAAAAGATCATATTAGTCAAGCAGAACCATAAACCCATGCCGACTGGGCCTGATCACCTGGTTATCCTGTACATGCTGCATGATGGCACTTGAGACGGTCGGCTCCGTAACCTTCCCTAGCACCAAGATCAGGCTAACAGGTCTGTAGTTCCCCAAGTCCTCCTTCCATCCCTTCTTATAGATGGGCATCACATTTGCTAACCTCTAGTCAACTGGGACCTCCTCAGTTAGCCAAGAATGATGACAAATGAAGGAAAGTGGCTTGGTGAGCACTTCCGCCAGCTCCCTCAGTACCCTTGGGTGGATCCCATCCAGCCCCATAGAGTTGTGCACATCTAAGTGGTGCAATAGGACACTGACCATTTCCTCTTGGGTTATGGGGCCTTCATTCCACTCCTTGTTTCTGTTTTTCAGCTCAGGGGACTGGGCACTCAGAGAACAACAGGTTTTAATACTAACAACTGAGTCAGAGAAGGCATTCAATACATCACGATTTTCCTCATCCTGGGTCATGATGTTTCCCCTCACATCCAGCGAAGAATGGAGATTCTCCTTAGCCCTCCTTTTGCTGTTCATGTATTTATAAAAACATTTTTTATTGTCTTTTATGGCAGTGGCCAGATTAATTTCTAGCTGGGCTTTAGCTGTTCTAATTTGCTCCCTGCACAAACTTGCAAAAATCCTTATAGTCTTCCTGAATGACCTGTCCCTTCTGCCATAGGCCATAGACTTTCCTTTTCTCCCTGAGTTCCAGACAAAGCCCTCTGTTCAGGCAGGCCGGTCTACCACCCTGTCAGCTCATCTTCCAGCACATGGAGACAGCTTGTTCTTGTACCTTAAAGATTTCCCTTCTAAGGAATTTCCCTTCTAAGGAATGTCCAGCCTTCTTGGGTTCCTTTGCCCTTCAGGGCTGCCTTCCAAGGGACTCTGCCAACCAGTCTCGTAAACAGGCCAAAGTCTGTCCTAGAGAAGTCCAAGTTGTCAATTCTACTGACCCCTCTGCTTACTTCCTCAAGAATTGAAAACTCTGCCATCCTATGATCACTATGGCCAAGATGATTCCCAACCTTCTACATCACGCAAGTTCTTCTCTGTTTGCAAACAACAGGTCTAGCATGATGTCTTCTCTATTTGGCTCACTCACCAGCTGTGTCAGGAAGTTGTCTTCCACACACTCTAGGAATCTCCTGAATTGTTTCTTCTCTGCTGCACTGTATTTCCAGCAGACGTCTAAAGTCCCCCACAAGAGCAAGCGATAGTGATCATGAGACTTCTCCCAGATGCTTATAGAATATGTCAGCTGCACAGAAATTTATGGTTTAAATTCATAGTTTCACTTGTTAAAGAACATCCTAGCTAAACTGTAGAACATATTTGTAGGTAATTATTTTTCTATCCTTCCTACTAAAGCAAGGAATTCAGGTCAGAACTGTGAGAAAGATTCCTACCTCTGTGGCCCACAGAAAGAACCAAACTGCTCGTGCATAGATATGATTATGGGTTGTACATTTTACTTCCAACAGTGTCTAAGGACTGGATGCTGAATAGGCAGAGTAAGAGTTCTTACCCTTCTTACCCTTGGAAGAGAAAGTTAGGAATCTTGGAATAAACTGTACAAAACCAAGGCCATCCACAGATACATCCAGAAGTGCTGAGGGAGCTGTCCTCCACAATACAAGGCCACACTGACAATCTGTGAAAGATCATGCCAACTGGAGAGGTTCCTGGGTGCTGCAAGGAAACCAATGTCTCTCCTATCTTTAAGAATGGGGGGGGGGGGGTAGTTCAGGAAATGTCATCCTTGAGATGATGAAGCAGAGTCCTTAAAGTGATTTTTGAAGGAAATTAAGGCCAAGGAGGTCATTTGAATTAGTCAACATGTATTTACAAAGGGTACATACTATTGCTGCCTACAATGTCGTAGCCATGTTCTGTCAATAAAGCTTCTGCTTGAACTTGTGCTTCTGCTGTGGAACGTCATCCATCTATATATTTACAATTTTCTGTAACTTGTTATTGACATCCTTCCAAACATTTCCTTGTTTCTTTCCCATACTGTACATATTTTAGAGCAAAGGAACATCAGACAGATGACTGCTGACTTCACTGTTTCAAGGGAAATGTGAGCATCTCTCCCATTGCTCTTCTCCACTGTTAAGGGTTGAGGGCCAAGGTAAACACCCACATTGTCCTACTTATCTTCAGATTTTGATCTCCTTTCTCTCGTGAACTTTGCTTAAAGCTCTCCTTATTGTGTTAGCAAGAGACAGCTATGATGCCCCACTTCATGAGGTGAATCCTGTCTTTTTTGCAGCTTTTAGTCCTTGAGGAAGTTTTGTGGTTATAGGAGCCAAAGTCCTGAACATGAAAACAACTGTGCAACCAGGAGCTGATCTGCATGATGCATGTGTTTCTGTTCCCCTTCCCTTTACCAGTATGATTAGCAACATCACCACCTCAGCTTTGTCTCTCTCTTCCACCCCTAAGGGTTGCAAATTACCAGCTCTCATGGTCCTGTGAATCTTTGTCCCACCCTTGCTCAAGCACAACTTTTGAGTGTTCCTCCTTCTGTGTGACATGGATCTTAGGTTCTGGACTCTGCCAGATCTCTGCAAAGTTCATTTCACTTACCCATACATCTTCTCTGATGCTAGACAATCTCATCTTCTTCCTTTTGTGGCTTAGTAACTTGACCAGAGCACACCTCTTGCAGGTGAAGCTACCCTCAGTCCAAGTTCTCACTTAAGAGAAGAGCATCAGGTTCATCCTTGTTACGGGTTGAGGGTCCGAGGTATCCACTCCTCAAATCACCGTAACGATTCCGTCTGCCTTATCAGAGGCAGAAGGGTTTTAAAAAGGGGAAGGAAGAAATTCACACCTCGGTTTGAACTCGGGAACTGAAACAAACCTTCAATATAGATATATATATATATTGCCACACAA
>NW_010389984.1:39347-42215 GCF_000710305.1 Buceros rhinoceros silvestris | reverse complement strand
CGCCCCGATGCGCCCTGGCCTCCACCGCAGAGCAGGCGCTGCCCAGCAGCATGGCCACCGCCCCGCGCTGCTGGCGTGCTGGTCTTCCCTCTGGCTTTCAGCAAGGTTCAGACTGGATATGCCCTTCTCCATGGAGAAGATAACAGTTGTTAATGGAAAGCCTGGCACAGACCAAGCTGCCGCCCATCCAACAGCTCTCTTAGTCCTCACTAAGAGCATTTACATATGAATTATGGCCACGTTCAGACTCAGATATGATGTTCTCTTTCATTTACATGTTTTCTGCAGCTCGCCCGTCATTGCAGTCCCAGGATTGTGCCAGGCCCCGGGTGCTGAGGTTTCTAGGAACACCCTGGCCACCTTCTGCGCAGGGAAGCTCCTTGCCTGGGTCCCCCGCAGCCACCAGCCCGTGCAGCTGGGCACCCCTCCCCAGGGCAGGGCACTCACCACAGGGCTCAGGGACCAAAGCCTGGCACCTCCCTCAGCCATGCCGGAGAAAACGCCGTCCCTGCCAGCTATCAGCTTTAAAAAGGTGCCGCGTGGCGAGCAAAAACCTGCCGCGTCACCTGCCCGAACTGAAGCGAATTTAAAACACAAACAACAAAGCCAGTGTTAAGTTAAAAGGAGAAAAAACAGACAATGGATGATCCCAATAATGGGAAAAGATAACAAAGCCCCTGGATCCCAGCATCTGGCACTAAATGCACTTTTCTGTAAACTGAATGGCGGCTTCCAAACTGCGCCAAGCATCACTCCTTTGCCAAGGCAGTAAACAGCTTTTATCAGCAATAATGATGGCATAATCCCAGCTAAAAAGGAAAGTAACATATGGCAGCAGCCCTACAAACACCATCCCAACAAAGTAGGGGGCATTTTTATTACAGCGTCCACTTGCAGAAAACCTGCCAGACTACTTCTCTCTTCTCTCCTCTCTTTTTTTACAGGTTATCATCTTCGCTGTTTGAGCCGAATGTGGCATTTGGGAGTTTTAAACTAATGAGTTCATTTTTCTAGGAAAAAAAAAAAAAAGGAGAGGAAGATCGGATACCCAGAACTGACAGCTGACAGCGAACACAAACAGTCCTGTGCAATGCACATACATGCTAACACAGTGCTGGGGAAAAACAAATGCTGCAAAGGTGCCACATTATTTCAAATATTATTATACAGTTTAGTCTTAGGTGCAATGTTGTGTTTGGAAAACAAATACGTGGGAAGTAATAATTCAGACCTTGAACCATTTTTTCCCCTAATGATGCAATATGTTATATAGGAGCACTGCTAATAGGTCAGGTGTAAATCAGTGCAAATTTTGTTTACAAGCTGATTTCAAAAACAAAATTAATCTAACATTATTAACCTTTTTTAATGGCTGGCATCCTCATTTATATTTGTGGATCTAATATTCACAAAACTGATTTTAAGCCCAACTGTGTATTTATCAAAACCAGCATGAGCCACACCACCAGTGTGGAACACACTGGGATGGACTAAAGGGTACTTGGCCGTCACGCCGCCCTGTTTTTAACCGATGAAACAGCAGTCCTTGTTTTCCCCATCTTTTATGATTTGCTGAAACACCATCTCCAAGTACAGAAGAGATTCCAATCTCACTTTGGCTCTGTAATCTCATCATGCAATTATTTGAAAACATTACGATTCGCTAATTATCATGCTAATTATTTTGCCCTATACGTTTGCCATCATGTCGTACAATTAAACGCGGAGCCCAAACCTTTGTTTACGCCATGCAGATGCGTGTGCTGATTGGGGAGCGAAGAAGGGAAAGTGGAGGAATGCACTAATATTTTTTTGACATCTTTACCTATAAATATTTTTTCAGACTGAAAAATGTATCTAATAGCTGCACTCACTGATGTGCACTGCAGTTTACCACAGTGTCTATATTTCTGTTGTCAGTTTTACAGTATCTCCCTTCATTAAACCTATCAAGTTTTCCTTTTGATCATGCAACCAAGGCCAGAAGACAGATATCTTCCTGGAACAGAGCAGTCTGCCAAGTCTTTCACAAGACCAGCTTTAACCTCCCTATTGATTTTCTCAACACTGCAGCCATTCATTGTTTGTGACATTTGGCTGTCGGCTCTTTAACACCCTTCAACCAAATCAATTTCATATTTTTGTCAATGCCCTGCTAGAGGATGAGCGGAATGGGAAGAGACTTAGCATGATTTAGAATGTTGATTTTCTGGAGCGGTTTTATCTGTAGTTTTTACAAGCCTTATAAAGTTAATTCAACATGTTTATTTAAGCATATGTAATAAACTGGGAGAGAAGCACTACCAAAGCAAAGCTTCAAATTCCCCAAATCTAATTAATGAAGGAAACTAAATTATTATATCAGTGTCACGAAAAATAAATATGCAGCAATCCTGTTCCCTCCAAAACCAACACATCAATGAGGCAGGTCCCTGCCCGGTCCCTGCCCGACCCCCCAGGCTCATGCTCCAGCACCGAGCTCCAGCACCAACAGACCCGCCAGCACCACCAGCACCTCCCCGGTGTCACCCCCTGCACAACCAGGGGTGGCCAGGCTGGGCCCTAACCCAGACAGAACTGGGCTTACAGGCAACGGCTGCTGGAAAACAGCGCTTGTGGAGCCGGAGAGCAGCCATGCCCCGTGCTGGAGGGAGCAGAGGAGATGGAGTTGGATCCTGGAGGATGGAGGGACAGGGGAGCCCTGTCCCTCCGGGCATGGCGCTGCCCAGACTTGATCTCCAGCCGAGACCTTCGTTCAGCAATCGCCCATCTGAGCGTGATCGCAGGGTGCTGAGGTCATACCTGCCCATTTGTGAGCTCGAGGGTTCTGCGCTCCCATCACCACGGGCAGCCTCACAGCTACAAGCG
>NW_010389984.1:38823-39172 GCF_000710305.1 Buceros rhinoceros silvestris | reverse complement strand
CCAGGAGACGAGTGAAACAGCCACAACTCCAGAGCAACCAGAACAAACAGCTCTGCTGTGACATGTCTGTCACCCGCCGGACGGGGGACAGAGAGCCAGCTGAACGCCCACGATGGGCCCAGCCGAGCTCAGCCCCCGAGTGGCAGGTACTGTAGCGGGAATCGTTTTTACACAACATATTCCTGTGACAGACCAGAAGCGTTAAAATGTGGATTAACAGCCCGGCAGCTTCACAGCTTACTTGCAGTCCGTAGGCACTGCGGTGTAAATATGTATTTAGGGCACTGCTCGGCTGCATGCTAAAGACGCGGCGGCTCCGAGCCGCGCCTCCCCGCACACCTGGATTTAT
>NW_010389984.1:38321-38681 GCF_000710305.1 Buceros rhinoceros silvestris | reverse complement strand
GAGCCAGGCCTCCCCGCACACCTGGATTTATGCCGTGTTTATCAGCAGGCCTACAGGTACCGCCGGCGTGGTAAACACTGCTGTGGAGGCAGTCACTGCCGTCACCATCCAGCCGCATCTTTTGTGCTTGTCCACACATCCCCTCCCGCTCCTGCTTTAACCTCCTGCGCTCACCTCAGGAGGCACATCCACAGACAGGACAAAAACGCTTTTGCTGCGCAGGACGAGGGACGTGTCTCACACCCCGTCCCCCCGCAGAGGTTACCCTCCCGCGCGCGGCCCCCGGCTCCCGGGGAGCAGGGACTGTCCTCCGCATCCTTCCCTCTATTTTTAACTGCTGATGAATTGGAGAGGCTCCCG
>NW_010389984.1:37376-38275 GCF_000710305.1 Buceros rhinoceros silvestris | reverse complement strand
CTCCCGGGGAGCAGGTACTGTCCTCCGCATCCTTCCCTCTATTTTTAACTGCTGATGAATTGGAGAGGCTCCTGGTTAAACCTCGTTGGCTTTCAAGGACGCGGAGGACGGTGACGGTGGTAGTTGACACTTCCTCACATCAGTGATGTGAGCGGGAGGGGTCCCCCCTTGTTCCCCCGAGGTGGCTGTGGGGGAAGCAGGGGCTGCTCTCATCCTGCCCATGCCCCTTGGGGTGCACCCCAATAGAGTCTCATGCAAGGTGAGGGGCTGTGTCCCCGCAACCCAGTGGTTTGCTGGAGACCCCCCATCTCCAAGGCTGGGGAAAGCTCCTGTGGGGCTCCCCTGAACCCCCCCAGCTGTGAGATACCCCCAGGGTGGGGGCTGCGGCGCTGCCAGCATTGCACCCGCCCGTGCTCTGGGAAAAGGCCTGATGAGAAATGAATTTGAAAAGCCAATTGTAAAAAATAGTTTTTAACTCTCTCAGCCTTGCCCCTGGGGAAGGAGGACATGGTGTGTTTAAAATACTGTGCTTAAAATAAAAAATATTGTCCATGCTGGCAACCTATTTTGCTGGGTTCCTGATACTGCTGCTTCCCAGACCACGTGCACACCAGGCCCCCTCCTCCCCAGGGACATCGCAGGACAGCTAGAGCCAAGGTTAAAAATAAAGCTTCCAGAATGGTGGCCCAGCCTGGTGTCCTTCGAATGTGGACTACGCCCAAACCAGTCCTCCACTAAACCTCAGGCATGGCACGGCATAGCATGGCATGGCATGGCATGGCACGGCACGGCACGGCACGGCACAGGGTGGACTCCCCTATGTGGTGCCTGGAGCAGGGGGCTGGAGCACAGTGGCCACAGGACCCTCAGAGCAGCTGCTGCTCCAGGGGACCCCAACA
>NW_010389984.1:36942-37256 GCF_000710305.1 Buceros rhinoceros silvestris | reverse complement strand
CCCCACCATCTCTCTCCTGCAGCTGAAGCAAGAACACAGTGGGAGGAGAGTGTGGGGCTCCTGCAAACATCAACCCACCTCACCCCAAGGCAGCTCTCCCTCAGCAACGGCGCCTGCTCCTCGTCCTCTCACACGGGGAAAGGTGCAAAGACCATGAACCATTCCGGCATCCCCAGAGGGATGTCCGCACCAGAGACCTTGTCTGTGGGAGGGGAGGACACCCCCTGACTCCCCACCGCTGGGAGAAGGGTCCCAGGGTAGGGGTGGCACGGCACAGCAGCACCCACCCTGCCCCGGCACCCCCGAACCGCCCG
>NW_010389984.1:35906-36881 GCF_000710305.1 Buceros rhinoceros silvestris | reverse complement strand
CTCCCCCGACCCGCCCGCCCTCCCCGTGGCACCCAGGGCTGCTCAGGGCGAGCACAGGCAGGATTTCTCTGTGCAGCAAAAAGCCGTTTGTCTCCTAATTCTGCGTGTGTCGTGTATGATCTCGACGCGCTCATTTGCCCAGCAGCCTGCCCTAGCGCCTGACCTGGCTTCCCAGCACCGTCAAATGGCTGTGGATGGGCAGGCACCTCCTCACTGCCGCGGGGGCTCCCGGGGCATGGCCGAGCCAGGGCTCTTCGGTCTAACTCACCCAGTGCACTGCAGCACCCCATCTCCCCGCTCCAGGAGGAGCCCCGGGCACGAGCCCTCCCGAGGCCTTTCCGGGCTGCGTCACCTGAGCCCTGCCGCATTCTGCTGCTCTTTTCCCACCGTTTCCCATTGCCTCCTGTCCAACACATGCGAGAGAAACTGCCTGACTGAACAACAAAACCCACGACAGAACATCAGGCGGGTCCTCAGCCGGTGTGCGCGGCCGTGGCTCCTCACAGCCGTCAGCAACTGACACCAGATGAGGATGTGCCCCAAGGTTTGGAGGTGGCCACGAAGCCAAAACCTCTCTCAGCTGTGGGTTTTCAGCACACCCCGCTGGGATGCCCACGCAGCGGTACAAGCCCTCCTTGCTGCTTTGATCCCAGCTGCCTTTCAGCATCACAGTGGAAAAACACACCCAGACTTTGGTTTTCAAAGTTAGCGGTTTTCAGAACGAAAGCAAGAACCTGTCTGGTGTCAGGTGGCAAAAACTCAAGGATCACGAGCAGAAGAGGGACTGGGCAGGGGGAGCATTGCCCGTTCCCACCTACCCCGTCCACCTTCCGCCCATGTGGTTCCTGGCTCCGCTAAGGGGAGCAGGGAGCTCCCCCCTCTCTCTGCAGCTGTATCTGGTGGGGCCAGAGCTGCATCCCAGGGGGAGGAGGTGGGGGGCCCCAGGGCCCACGGGCCGCCGCCTCCCACTCCCCG